>NC_061119.1:139175072-139323651 GCF_002878395.1 Capsicum annuum | reverse complement strand
AGAGCATCAGTAGCATTCCAGTCTCAGCAGTCAGAGTTAGCAGTGAGTCCTCATCCTTTGAGGACATGACCATTACTTTGTTATCTCATTAATTAATTTATTAGTTGGAGTTAGTTAGGGACATGTCCCATCAACTCCTTATTCAGACAGTTCAGTTAGTTAGAGGCTTTTCAGAATACACTATGTTCAGATAATTTATTTTAGTTGTTTTAGGAATTTTATAACCCATCCAGATGTTATGTTTTATCAGCAATCATGTATTAGTTTTGAACCTTATGGTCTTTCAGCCTTTATTTCTGCATTTATACAGTATATGATGCAGTATACAGGTACAAATATCAATCATGGGTTAGCTTGTGGTCCTTCAGGGTCATGAGCACCTTGTAGCATTCCGGTTACCAGATTCGTGGCATTACAAAAGTATAGCTTTAACATGGGATCAAATATGGAACATGTAGTTCTAGCATGAATTCATCATAAGGTCACCAATGGACCACAATGCACAGTTTATTCACTTTAGGCATTTTTCAAACAAATGGAAGGCATAACCTTATACTTAGGCATGAACAACATGCTAATGCATCATGACTACCATAATAAATTTACACATTCAAGGGTTTAACATGGATTCACATGATACAACCTATATATCAATTAACTACACATGAAACTTGTAATAAAACATAGATTAGAAGCCCAACTAATCATTGTAATCATACCCAACATGGAATTCATGAAATAAATACACTTGAAGTTTTAAAAATCGTTTTTTGAACTCGAAGGGTGGAAGGAACTCTTGGATGAACACTTCACATACCTTAATTGCTAACTTCGAGGAGATTGGGGTGAATTCTTGAGGTTTGTTTCTTAAACTTGTTGAAGTTAGGGATTGTTCTTGAGAGGATTTTTTGAAAAGAATAAGTGATTTAGCTATTTGGGGCTTTAATCCTGTGTTATGGAGTCATGGGGTGAAGGAAAATAATCCATTTGTCCTCACAAATATGAAACAAAACTGTAGAAAATATATGGGTTGGACTAGCCAGGGCACCGCGGGCTCTGTAGCGCCACTCTAGGTGAGGTGTTGTGGTCTCCATCACGGGCTTCACCTAGCACCAGACTGAGCAAGGCGTCATGGGATAATCGCCTTGAGCTGCTATTTTGAAGTTTCAAACACGCCCTTACTCTTGTTCAAAATGTCCAAAACTCACTCGAGATGTACTATTGACTCCTCCAATCATGAATCAACTTAAAAACTAACTTTCAAAGGTCGAGAAGGTCATAAATAAATTCCTCAAAGTTTGAGGGCTTTAGAAAAGACTAAGTTCTAACACTTAGCTTAAATTTTCTAAGTCTGGAACCCCTTATCAAGCTCTAAAGGACTGAGTTATGCTTAGAATTTTTATGGGGTCTTACAAGTAAAATTCAATGGCCTTCCAAATGCTGCTTAAGTGGCCACTTAACTACTTAAGCGATCACCGCTAAAGAGGCCTTGTGTCACTAAAGTAGTACCTGGCTAGCCCAAGTTTCCGCTAAAGAGAATATATTGCATCTTAAGTGGCCTTCAATTTAGCAGGCTAGCTTCTGCTTTAGTGACCCAGCTGGGCAAGCCATGATAGGCGTAGCTAAAGAAACCAATGTGCCGCTTTAGTGGATGCACCAGCTGAGTGATGCATCAGCTAAAACTTGGAAAATTCCAAGTTTCCACTAACCCCTTGGGATTAATCTAAAATTCTGTGAATTTAAATAAACTATGTTATCTTATCAAATTCGATATTTTGGACACAATGATGCCATCAAAATTTTTATTCGAGGTTTTTTGATGAAATACGGGTCCCACACCCATGGACCATTTTTATCAATTTCTTATCTATAGCCCAAAATTAGTCTGAAAGACTTTGGACCCCAACAAAAGGTCCCCCAACATAAATTTAATATTTTAGAGCTGATGAAAATATCCAAAATTGGCATACAAGGTTGTTAAACTAAAGTTTACACCCGATAGCCAATTCTTACTAGTGAAGACTTCAAAATAGAAAGGTGGTTCTAAAAACCATATGAACTACCCGGTAACTGAATTGTCAGCTCTAGCAAGTAAAAACTGACTTGGGTAGCTATAGGAAAGCTCTAAACCACAAAAATGTCTGAAATACAAAAAATGATCTAGAGGGTCATTGCTTATACTAACATTCTGCATCACTTTGAAGGCTATGTTGTAATACAAAAGAAAGTTTGGGTTTTTAATGTTTTATATATCTCGAGAGCTTTTAGACTTTTCATTATTCTTTTTTCTAGAAAGTTGTCTTCCATATTCATCATGATAATAACTATGCTCTACTACCTTTTAGCCACTCAAATTTTCTACGGTGTGTTTGTAGAAATCCATTTTCCTTGTGACAAGGATTATCTTTCTTAGGCTAGCATTTGAGCTACAAAGTCTTTAATAGGCATTAAAGAGAGAGAGCCTCTTATCGAGATGCTTCCATCTTGAGAAAACTCTAGTCACTATTGGAGATTGTTTGGTCCCCCTACAAGTCATTACCCAATGAGCCCTCGAGCTTGAGACACTCAACTCATTTTCCTTAGTATTCTATAGTGAGTTAGTTTCAAAGATTTTATTTGGGATAGTGAGAATACAAATCCCAGGCTAGTCCCGATCTTACTTACCAATTAGCCTCAGATGATGAGGGCATATTTTCTCCTTCTATAAAAAAGTAAAAAGTTATTAAATAGCCTATTTTGAGGCTTTGAATATTAGGGGAAAATAGGACTGAGGGTTATTCTTCTTCATGCATATCCAAAATGACTCGTATGCCTATATTAGGCTTCATATCTAGGACTTTGAGGGTGATTATTGGTACTTAATATTATATTTACTAATAAAATTACTCGATTTCTCATCTCTCAATCCTTTTCTATTTTTAGATAAAGGTGGGAAATCAAGAGAAATCATCTTCTTGAGATCTATAATGTCAAGTTTCAAAGAGAAGAATCAACTTTGACCTCAACTTTTGAGTATCATTATTTCAAATTCAGTTCAAATTAATTTGGCCAGTCATGTGGCAACCATTTATGCCCTTTATTTTCCATATAATTAGGTTTTATTCTATATGTAGTAGCCTTTTAAACCTAATATTGCATGCCATTCATCAACTTTCTTCTTCTCTAATGTGGATGGAAGAAAAGCAAGAGAAAAAATAAATATTTCTTTTATGTTATTCCTTCTTACCTTAATGTTTAGATTTAATCTAGGTTTCTCCCATAGTTTTTTCCTTATCCTTATATTAGATCCCAGAGTTTAACCCCAGGCGATCCCATTGAGGTTGTCGATAGGGGTAAGGTAAAAATTATGGGTGAATTCGAGGGCAAGAGTGGTCATAAGTAATTTTTTATGCCCTTCTCCTTCTTAACTCCATTGAAATTATGTACTAGACTTTGGTGATTCCTGTGCTCATTTTCATGGCTTAGAAATTATGGAAGCGGCAGGTCTGGAAGGATGGGTAGATCTTACTTGGGAATACCGCCTCTCCTTGAGTTGAGATCTATCTCTTTCTATGAAGGGTTATTTTTTAGGGAGCTATTTTAGTCTGAGAATATCAAACCCACCTAGATCTGGCTGTCTTGAGCTAAAAAAACTTTGTCCGTGGTCCTAATAATGGATGATGACCGTTAGAAGCTAGATATTCTTCAATAAAGTATCCAATTTGTGTTGAATTTTGTTATATTGAAGGGATTTCAAACCACCCCTACGTTCATCCCATTCTGGGTGTTACAGTATTTAATTATGGTAACTCCTCATCAAGCCTAGTTATGAAAGAATTCATGTAATGCTTTTAATATTGATGTGTGAGCTTGATGCTAGCACATTTAAGGCTTTTAACTCAAAATAATTGTAAATTCTTAAGAAACTTTTGTTGTGTTTGATTGTTTTCTCTTTGATATTGCAGTAAAGTCAAGATACAAGAAAACCAATGGCAATAAAGTCAATAGAGATAAAATTAGAGCAAACAGACATCAAAGTATAGTTGATGACTTGTCTAATAAGTTTTCAGCTCTGTGATAAGTCATCAAATTCATAGTCAGCCTTAGGCAGTGTATGGGAGTCAAATTTGGAAAGTGACGATATCTACTGATAAGTTATCAACTTTGTGATAAGTCATCAGGATTACCGTCAGCCTTAGGTAGTGTTCAAAAGCTGAGTTGAAGAAGTGATAACATTCTGTGATAAGTCATCAGATCTTTGATAAGTCGTCAGACTCATCATCATCTGAAGCTAACAACATATCAAATATAGAGAGGAGTTGATGACATGTATGATAAGCTGTCAACCCCTTGATAAGTCATCATATGTTGTCCTCACCCGTGCAAGAAAAAGTTGTATGTTGTGATTTGCTTCCAAAATTAGGCTAAGTATTTAAGAAAAAGTTGAAGGTTTTCTAGGGCATCTTTAAATTCACGACATGAATCCATTTTCTCTATAGTCTTTGGGCTTAACAATTGGAACTTATTCCAAAGACTACTTTACTTCTCTTTCATCTCTAAACTTAGATTTCAATTTTAATTCTTTGATTTAGTTGTGGCATATTCTTTTTGAATTTGGGAAGAGAATCAATTTCTGACTACATCTTTTGTAGGTTTAATCACTTTGAATTATGAATTCAGTTATTGTTATCGCTTTTTCTTTCATGTGGAACTAAAACTCATAACAAGGGTTACGGGATCTATGATTACTCCTGTATTATCTTAATAGTTGGTTAGGATTCGAGTGATTGTGGGAACATCTTGATAATTCTTGTGTACTAATTATTTTTTATTGGTTGCAAACAATAGATCTCGCCTTATGTTGATTTGCTCAAACTGAGAAAAAAACTAAAAGTAGTGAATTATTAATGAGGATTTAGGAAGGTTAGGTTTCCATCTAATGATTAATGCTGTAATAAGATTAATCAACTCGAAATAAAATCAGTGTGAATAGAAGGTTCCTAAGTTCGAGAGAATTAGGAAACTCAACATCTTGGTAGGTTGAGAAACACGTAGATGAACTATCGATACCGATAATTTGGTGTTTCCCATAAGTCACGAGAATCCAATACTATAACTATTATTCAATGAAGGATTACTAATCATAGTGATCACAACTCTAGTTTCTCTATATCATTGATTTGAAATATTACAGTTTAAGCTTTGAGTTCTAAGGCGAATTGAAGTGTTAATAACTTTTGTTCGATCATTAAAAAAACCCATTTTATATTTTCGTATCATTTGTTTGAAGTGTTAATAAATCATCACTCACATTGTTGCTCGTGGATTCGACCCTGACTCCAAAGTTGGGTAAGTATATTGACGACAACCGCCTTGCACTAAATTGACGTGTAAGTTAAGCGTTATCGAAAATGGCGCCGTTGCCGGGGAACAATTTGACGTATTGAGTGGGTTTGAAATTTTAGCCTACTTGTTTGAATTCAATCTTGTAAATATTTTTTTTAGTTTTGTTTTATTTCTTGTGTTAGGTAGATTTTTATTTAATTTACTTATTACTATGGCATCATGGAATGAACATGAGCTTGGTGGTTGGAAATCTTATCTTGATGATCCATGTCTATATTGTGATGGATCTCACTTTTGGCAAGATTGTAGATATGCTCCCCGGAGAGAGATGTGTACACCATCTTCATCCTACTATGAGTATGATTGTATTTTATGTGGAGGTTAAGATGGACATTGGTGCCACAGCTCCCCCCCCCCCCCCCCCTGTTGTGCTAACCCAAATTCTAGTTCTTCTTATGAGTTTGATAGGTATTATGGTCAAGAAAAGGAAGAATGAAGCACCAGAAAGAGTGGCATTGAAGCTATGTTTTAACTAATGTTGGATCTCCAGAAAGAAACATATGATATACGTCAAGACATGAAGCCAATCATTCATGAGGAGATGGATATAGAGGTCAATCATTCAAAGCATTCTTCTATATTATGTTTAGATGATTTCTTGTCTGTGGAATTATTTAAAATAATGAAAGAGTGTGAAGATGAGGAGCAAGAACCCTATATTAATGTTGAGCTTGATGTTGAGCAACCCTCAGTGATTTCCCAACCAACCGAACCAACCATGAGAGATGATTCCAAGATAGAGGACATGGTGCTAGAGGCAAAAGAAGAAACCAAGAAAATCTCTAATAAAGACTTTAGCCCAATACAAAGTAAAGATATCGAGAAGGTGAATAAATGTGAGTGTGTAGTAGATAGTGTAAATTTTAAAGTAGGATTGATTGGGCCTCATTTAAAGCACTTTTCTACATTATGTTTAGATGATATCTTGTCTATGGAATCATTTAAAATAGTAGAAGAGTGTGAAGATGAGGAACAAGAATCCTATATTCTTGATTTTACATTAGACAAGCAACATAAAAATACACCTCACTTTAAGGTCGAACGGTTTACCACGCTTAATCCATTACTCGACTTCTTAATTTTTCTACCACCCCCTATGAGAGAGGAAAAAGATGGACTCTAAGTTGGGGGTGAAATTCATATCCTCAAGGTAGAGGAAAAAACCTGAGTTGGGTCATATCGTGACACTAAATTAGGCACTTCTTGGGAGGCAACCCAAGGTATTTTGTTTTTTATATTCGTATTATGTGATTGACATCAGATCTTTGCACCCATGGTGCCACAAGTAAGTTTCTAACTCTCTTATTTTGGTTTGATGCATCGGGGACATTGCATGATTTTAAGTTGAGGGCTTGTGGGAGTTGATGTCCTCTTGGGTTTTTTGTTTTTGTGCTTCTTTTCCCCGGAGTCTCGTTCCTAGTAGAGTCGGCTTGTTTAGGTGTATTATGTTTGTTTTGTGATGTTTTGTAGTTAACTGGGAAAAATAAGCATCTTGGATAGTTGACATATTTTTGTTGATTTATCTTGGAATGATAAATACCTTTCCAATTGTCTATCTGGTAATTGTGTGATGTGCATCTATATGTGACTACTATGAATCTTTTTATGGTAATATTACTAGGGACATGATAATCACTGCAAACAATTGCATGGACCAAATGGGTAGTAGCTTGTGATGTACCTTTATGCCATGTGTGTGTGAGATATACCCAGTTCCCGTTGTGTGTTAAATACAGAACTTGCCCGGTTGGTTTTGCCTTGGTTGTAGGATAGCAGTTAGTAAAGAATCATAGGTCGTTGTTGATATTAGTCCACTTTTAGCCTAAATGAACTTCCATGTGTGAATAATATCCCTTGATCCTGATTTTGATCCTGAATACCTATTCTTTTTATTATATCTATCACCTTCCCATTTGTATTACAATGAACCTATTTTGGCCCTGGTCCTCCTTGGACATTGTGCACTTTGACTTAGACAAATAGCCTAAGTTGAGGGTGGCCATCATAGAGGTGCGTGATGTAAAGTGAGTATGGAGAAAGGTAATTAAAAAAGAAATACGCAAGACTGAGTATGGTAACAAAAGAATGAGAAAAGAAAAATTGTTAAAAAACATAAATGAATAAAAACTGCACCCATCTTGAATGTGCTTTAATCAAGAAAGTGAGAAATAAGGTAAAGGTTGATAAGTGAGACCCCAAAATTAGTGTAGTTCTAAGGAGGCTTAGTTACTTCTAATATCCTTGTGTATCATACCAGTCCCAAGCCTATATTACAAGCTGAAGAAAAGTCCTATAGTCATCCTAACTTAACTGTCTGAAAGCTTCGGTAATGAAAATAAGGACAAGCTTATGGTATTTGGCAAACATTAATTGGAAATTCTTTCTGAGAGTGAGTGTCTCTTGACCATCCCCACATTGACATGCTTGAGTTCACATATGAGTGGGGGGGACTTCTTTATTGTAAGGGCATATCAATTGCATTACTAGTTGTCTACTTATTTGGGAAGTGTAATTTGTATATAGGCATGGTTATTGTTGCTAATCTGATGCTATATCTTGATTCCCTTGTGTCGCATTATTGATCTTCATTGATATACACAGTTGGGTTTAGAGTGATTGAACTTAGACAGTGTAATCTATTTGGAGCTAAAATTAATGATCAACTGTCATAGGTATCTTCACATTCTCTTGGTTGAACATCATGGTGCCATAATGTGCTCGTTGTTTGAGGACAAGCAATTATTTTAAGTTGAGGGCGTTGATGTGCGAGCTTGATGCTAGCACATTTAAGGCTTTTAACTTGGAATAATTATAAATTCTTAAGCAACTTTTGTCGTGTTTGATTGTTTTCTCTTTGATATTGCAGTAAAGTCAAGATACTAGAAAACCAACGACAATGAAGTCAATAGAGATGAAATTGGAGCAAACAGACATCAAAGTATAGATGACGACTTATCTGATAAGTCGTTAGCTCTATAATAAGTCATCAAATTCATTGTCAGCCTTAGGCAGTGTATGGGAGTCAAATTTTGAAAGTGACGACATCTGCTGATAAGCCATCAACTTTATGATAAGTCGTCAGGATTACCGTCAGTTTTAGGTAGTGTTCAGAAGCTGAGTTGAAGAAGTCACCATATTCCATGATAAGTCATCAGATCTTTAATAAGCCATCAGACTCATCATCATCTGAAACATCAACATATCAAATACAAAGAGGAGTTGACGACATGTCTGATAAGTTGTCAACTCCCTAATAAGTCATCACATGTTGTCGTCACCCGTGCAATAAAAAGTTGTATGCTATTATTTTCTTCCAAAATTAGGCTAAGTATTTAAGGCAAAGTTGAAGGTTTTCTAAGGCATCTTTAACTTCACAACATGAATTTGTTTTCTCTCTAGTATTTGGGCTTAGTATCTGGAACTTATTCCAAAGACTACTTTACTTCTCTTTGGTCTCTAAACTTGGATTTCAATTTTCAATTCTTTGATTTAGTTATGGGATATTCTTCTTGAATTTGGGAAGAGAATCAATTTCTGACTACATCTTTTGTAAGTTTAATCACTTTGAATTATGAATTCAGTTATAGTTATTGCTTTCTCTTTCATGTGGAACTAAAACCAACAACAAGGGCTGTGGGATCTATGATTACTCCTGTATTGTCTTAATAGTTGGTTAGGGTTCGAGTGATTGTAGGAACATCTTGATAATTCTTTTGTATTAATTATTTTTTATTGGTTGCAAACAATAGATCTCGCCTTATGTTGATCTGCTCGAACTGAGAAATAAACTAAAGGTAGTGAATTATCAATGAGGATTTGGGAAGATTAAGTTCCCATCTAATGATTAATACTGTAACAAGATTAATCAACTCAAAATAAAATCAGTGTGAATAGAAGGTTCCTAAGTTCGAGAGAATTAGGGAACTCAATATCTAGGTAGGTTGAGAAACACTTAGATGAACTGTCGATACTGATAATTTTGGTGTTTTCCATAAGTCATGAGAATCTAATACTACAACTATTATTCAATGGAGGATTACTAATCATGGTGATCACAACTCTAGTTCTAAGGCGAATTGAAGTGTTAATAACTTTTGTTCAATCATTAAAAAAAAACCATTTTATCTTTTCATATCATTTGTTTGAATTTAACTTATAGCTATAGTTTTAAATTAGTTTAAAACACCACTCACATTGTTCCTCATGGATTTAACGTCGACTCCAAAGTTGGGTAAATATATTGACGACGACTGCCTTGCACTAAATTGACATATAAGTTGAGCGTTTTCAAATATACGACCTTGATGCCTTTTAAATAAATTCTTCTAATTTAGATTAGTAAACCAATAATACATTTGTATGAAATCACTTACAATATTTCTTTCTGTAATAAACTTAAACATGTTAACTCTGAGGTTTATTTTAGTATGTTTTCTCCCAAGAGGCTATTTTTATTTGATATGGCAATGATTGTCTTTTTTTGTGAGTGTCCCCAAGGAGTCATACCCAAAGCATGGTCCATCATTGTGCCTACTCGAGTATAATCAATTGAGTAAGTATTGAGTCATTACAATCGATGCTCCAATACATTACTAACTGATCTTTAATTTCACATACTATTTGGGTTATCCATATAAGTCTATTTAAAATGACTTTAGATCTCTTAAGCTTTTGTTATACCTTGTTTATCTCGCGGATGGATATCTGTATAATTTGTTATTTTGTTGTGCGTTTATGTCTAGATGTCTCCGAGGTACTTTAACACATATCATTAGAATGATTACTCTTGTTTACAATCAGTATCAACTCAATGGACTATTCTTAGGGAAATTTACAGTTTTATTCAAACAAATTCGAATAGTACCACTTGTTTGAGCATTTTAGGTCAAGCATGTGGTGGCATCATGATGTTCCATGGTTTTATGGCACTTTCGATGCTTAAAACGAAAAATTATGCAAGAACTTAGGTCCTTTTTATTAGATGTGATGTATTTTTATGTTGGTTTTGCAGGAAAATAGGTTTTGAAATAGAAGAGGAGAAAAAGATAATGGCGTGTATCTGAAAGGCTACTTATGGACCCATCTATAAGCCGTAAGTGGTACTTACACTACCCATAGGTGGGGTTGTAAGTGGTAAAAAGAAGGTTCTAAAAGTTGACAAAAGCCTCTGATTCCTATAAAGTCTTCCTACTGGGCGTAAGTGGTACCTACGACCCTCGTAGGTACCCCTCATAGGTTGGTAATTTGAAGCCTAGAGTATTCTCTAAGACCTATGAACCCACCTAGGGCCCTAGTACCTACGACCCGTAAGTGGGGTCGTACATAAGTGCCAACTTAATTCTCCTACTTTATTTTTGATAGGATTTTTAAGTTTCTTTATGTAAACTATAAATACCCCATTGATGTTTTGATATTAGTTGATGCACTTTACATACTTACAACATCATATTGAGTTCTAAGATATACTTTTAATCTTTGAATTCATGCTCTTGACTTTTAGGATTTGATATTAATTTGAGATTTTGGGTTTCATTCTTAAGTCATTGTGAGATAATTCATATGCTTTCAATTATGAATTCTATGGGTTTCATTCTTAAGTCTTTCTTGATTGGTGTTTATGCATGTATTGTGGTTTTCTTCATGTTGATTTCTTTCTTAGCAACTGAAGACGCTAACATCCCGCTTGTATTCTATACTAACTCAAGAGAGAGGTTGAGATTAGGAAAAAAAGATCATAATAGTAATTTTAAGCTAACAATCTTCATCCAATTAATTTGAGACGAATAGGAGATAGTTAATCTGTGATCCAAGACAAGGGTTAGTAATGCAACACTCTTAGACAGAAAGAAGATGAGTGAAATTCACTAAAAGTTATCGAGAGATGGTTGGTGACACATAACTTGTTAGATTCTACATGCAAGGTATTGAGAGAGTTTAATGAGCGTGATAAGTCTGCAGAGTTAGGAAGTCAGGGGGAACACAATCCTAGTGTTTGTCTTATATTGATTTCAACCTAAAGTGTTCAAGATTTTGTTACTGATACTGTCCTTACAAAATTCCCCCATTTACTTTTTTCACTTTTCGACTACATCAATAATTTCTTAACAAACATTCATACTATTCTCTGTTGGTTTGACCCTAACCTTTGTTGGGTTTTTTATTTGACAACGACTATGTTATACTTTTTAGGAGGTGAAATTCGGGAGACATCTAACAAATTTTTCACAATTGGATGATTGATCTATGTAGTTTTCATGATTATACTTTTTATGAAGGTTGTGAATAAGGAACTCATATCTATTGAAGTGAACGTCAATTCCATTTATTGACTAAGTTATCCTAGACATCTTCATAAGTCCCTAGCGTAGACCTCTAAGTCGTTCGGTCAACCCCTATTATTAGGGCCAGGGAAATTACCATTTGGCTACATTCCTCCTAGGGTTTCCATAGCTTTGGGGATCCCTAACTTGAGGGCCCCTAACTTTTTGTAGTAAGTCGCAATCCTACCGAGGATCCACTTAGATAACTGAGATAAAGATTCATATAGTAAGAATATACACCAATAATTTTCATAAAATCTCTTTTATTTATCCAATATTTCATAGGCCATTGACATTTACGAAAAGATTTAATTTTTTGAATTATATATGGAAGTACCTATTGCTACCTCATTAAAAACCTTATCAAAAAAATTATTTTTTGGATAAAAATGGGAAGAATAAAAAAAGACTACAACAATCCTTTCGGTCCTTTGAGAGAATCGTTCTAGCATCACCTGTTATGCATCTGCACCATAAAGAACCCAAAGGACAATACCAAAATAGTTCGCTAAAGGAAAAAAATAGGATGTAATGCACCTTTCTAGGGGTTGCTGCTTAGTTTATTGACATTCGAGGAGCCTCATGGTCTTAGGCACCTTGTTGTATTCAAGGCTTTTTCTATAGTTGACCTTGGCTCGCTAGCTCAGAAGTCCCTTTAGGTGTCCACTATTCAGCAGCTCAATGATTGCCTACAAGAGTTGGAGATAGTCCACGATTTCATGCTCGTGACTCTCATGAAACTACCACCAAGAGTTCTTATCGCTCGCATCTAGGCTGGACCATAAGAGCTTTGGAAATTTTATTTCTTTCATATCTTGAATTGGCAAAACTAGGCACTCAGGGCTGAAGTTGAAGCAGTATTCAGAGATCATGGGCAATTCATCAATTGCATACATCACATGCTTCACCACTTTTTAGGTCTACAGTTTTGTTCATGCAAATTCTCCTTCTACACTTTTATCATGTTAGGATTGGCCAGATACTCGAAATTCCCTATCCCCTTTATTATTAGATTTGGATTCCATAAATAAGGGATATATCACCTTTGGGTCCAGTCGTTTGAATTGTTCCATCGCAGGGGATTTTGAGTTGATCTATCTTCTATGATTCGTGAGATCTTTAGGAGCTTCAGTGTGTTTCACTCCTTAGGGTTTTTTAAGTAACTCACCAATAATCATCCTTAATCTGAATCTTTCATTCATACCAATTATGCTTGTTTTCCCATGTTTCATATTTGAACTCAATCAAGCTTACTTTAAGCTTGAATTAAATTCTCCGGGTTAAAACCTTTAGCAAAAGCCTTTACCGCTCATTATCTAAAAACATAGGCAACTACATTCTCTTTTTATTAAACCTAACAAATAATTATCACAGCAACTTTGTGTCCCTTTGTTATATCTTAAAGATATCCCTTCAATGGGGCTACACATTCTTTCCCTTAGTGTGGTCCCAAAAAAACTGTCAGTCAGCCATTGAAAGAGTCAATAGAATTGTAACACCCCAAGTTCTTGGGCTCTAGACCCTTCAAGAAATGAATAATTGAATTAGCCAAGATATTGAAGTAATGTCAAAACTACCTGTGATAATAACCCTGACAATGACTCATTGTCAAACATAATGAGTCATTCAGATGACTCTTTATCACGGTAGTAAGGAAGCCTAGTTTTTGGACCCTTAGCAATAATTCCAGTGTATGACCCATTGTGAGACGTAACGAGTCATTAAGAGGGATGCATTATCACAATAGAAGGATACCCAATTGTTCCGCCCCTAACCACGATTCTTTCTGGCGACTCGTTACGTCAGATAATGAGTCATTATGGAAGACCCATTGTCATATTAGTGAAGGACTAGGTTGTTGATCCTCAGGTAACAACTCTGAGCCACGACTCATGGTTAGACCTCACGAGTCGTTACCCAATCCACGACAACTGTTCCTAGATTTTTCCTACATATTTTAATAGGGCCTTTTTGTTTTTCCTCCCTCCACACTCTTTTCCACGACTTAAAACACTTAGATGACCCTTTTTCCATCATTTATCAAAATCAAGCTCTAAGCTTTGATTTCTCTTGAAATTCTTTGGTGTTTCAGGCTTGTTGCTCATCCCTAACTTGTGTTTTTTCCATTTTGGCATTTACTTACTCAAGCTGCATGTGTTTAAATTATTAGGTTCGAAATTGGGTTGAGGTTTTTTGATTGATTATTACTTGAATTATTTTCCTATGTTTTAAATGTGTTATTCATGCTTGATAAAAGGTTTGTTTTGGACTGAGTTGGTGCTACATGGTAGGGTTTGGAATGGGTGATATAGTTTTCCAAAATAAATGGATTTTGGACTTAGTAATGGTATTAACCTCAACCAACTTTACAATCTTGGTTTTAAATATAGTTATTCACACAATTTAACTTGTTTTTTAACCCATTACATTGCATTAAAGGATAAATAGATAATAATGGTTTGGAATACCCTTGGTGGTTATGGTTTCAGGTTTTAAATAGAACTTGGGAGTCTAATGGTTATATGGATTGATTTAGCATAATTGAATTAGCTTGCAAGCTTATGACGGTACCATGTTGGAAAATGCCTTAGTAAAGGATCCTTGGTTAATGGTTGAGTTTATGTGTAAATTATTTTAATTTAGGCTTAAAATAAATTGTGTAGCTCCCCGTGAAGGTTTAGTCCTTGGAGAGACCAATACTGGAAACCATGTTTGCCAATGTGGGGGTATATATGACCTTGTGCTTGGTGCACACTACATATTTTAAATGGATATCGCCTTGGTATATTTAAAATTTCCTTGGTTTCCTCAGTATACGCAACTAACATGCACTGGGGCCCTTTTGATAGGGGAATCAAACCCGTATAGCCCATGGGTTCTTTTAGGACGGAGAGATCTACAGAGTTTAGGTTAATATTTTAAACTGTCATGTTCATGTATCTTTGAAACACCGTAGTTCATGAACCTTAGAAAAATTCCTAGAATTTTGGTTTTTAGACCCAATACAACTCATGGGTACGAGCTGTATATTGGGGTACGGATGGTATGGTCCTATCGTATGCTGACCAGTGTTGGTTGGTGGAAAGAATTTTGATCACTGGAATGGGTACAACTTACGAGTCGTATGGTTGGATATAAATCATTTACTTTCTTTACTTAACCCTAGACTTGGTAACTCAAGTTGGATCTGATTACGAGTGGCTCACCAGGAACTATAAGCTAGGGTAGTCGTACCCAGGACTCGTATGTTGGATAATGTTTAAACTTTCTGTGATTCTATCTTGCCAAGGATATGGGTGAAGGGTATGAATCATATACTGTCAATACGACTTGGGTAGGATGAGTCATACACTGGACAGTGTTGGGTCTAAAGGTTGAGGCCTAGGATACGAGTGGAGGGTACCACTCATATCGAAGGGTACGACTTGTGAAGGTCAGTCGCACCTCTGTGATGGAATTTTGTGTAACTTAAGTAGGGGTATTTTGGATATTTCCCCACTTATCCTAATAAGGTCCCATGACTTTTAACTCTCTTGGGAGGCTATTTACCCTATTATTCTATTCATAAACACTTAGAAACTTTTCCTAAACACTCTATAATTCTCTCAAAAGCTTTTGGGCAAGGAAGCTAGGGATTCAACTAGAGGACTAATTTAGGGATCTTGTTGGTGGTTTCTCCTTGTCTACTTTGTCAATTAAGGAATGTTCTCTTCCCTCATTGTTAGATCTAACAAAAGGCATGATTTTTACAATGTTTTTATGATTTCATCATTGTATGATTTTAGTTTTTTAAATATGATTTGGGTGTTTGGTTATAAATGGTTGGTTATGGTTTTCTTATGTTTTAATGATGCTTTTATATGCATTAATGGATGTTTTGGATAATTTGTTGCATGGGAATGGTTCTTTGGTAATGGACTTTGGTTTTGGAAATACTATGCCTGCAATGTGTTTGATAAAATGTCTTTAATAATGTTTTCACTATATTGGCAATGGAACTTATGCATGGTTTAAACTTGGTAATGGAACCCTAAATGGTATGTATGGTTTAAATGGTTTTAAATGGATTGTAAAGGCCTTGGTGGCCATGGTTTTGGTTAATTAAAAATTATGAAAGGTACATGGAATCCCTTAAACCTATATATAGTTCGCTATGGACAAAACTTGCAAGTATAGTCGGTATGATGATACCACTTTTAATGGCCTTGGTTAATAAATGTTTAATGGATTGGTTGGTTTCTTGGTAATGGATATATATGTATATTTATGGTTTGTGTGCATATAGATGGCTTTACTTGGTTTTATAAATGACATTATTTTATCCTTATCCTGAGTTCATGCTAGAGATTACACGCCAACCCATCTTCGGGTGACTGTATACCCACGCTATGCAGGAACTAACCATTCTACTCTTCCTACATAGTGATTGACTCGGAGACAGCTATTGGATTAAAGTGGTGAGCTTCCGTCTTTCTGGTCGGCTCCATTTCATATTATGGATATTTTTAGAAATTTTGGTTTATTTCTAGATGATGGTTTTGGTTATGGTTGGGGCCATGTCCCAATTAATTTCTCACTTTTACATCATATTTTATTTTGTGATTAATTATATTATGTTTTGGAACTTATTTGGTTATGGTCTGGTTTATGGCCCTTGTTTTGATATTGGTATGGCTCGGTGGTTTGGTTGGTACAGTTTGGTGTGAGGGGATAACTAGGTTGGGCTGGTCTAGGAATAGACCTATACGAAAGTTAGTCCTTGTCTAGTTATGTTATCTTGCTATTTGTTTGGTACTCAGCCGATATAAGGTATGCTAATGGTGGTTGGGTTGGGTAACAGGGGGTGGTCCCCGATCCTAGTTAGACTTAGGACGCCCACTCGATAAGGCCCCCGATCGGGTTGTGTCACCCTTGTCCCTATCCTGGCACTTATATATGTATATATAAATGTTGTTCATGAGGTTTTGAATAATTTTTTCCAATGGCATTATTTTATCCCTTTTCCCTGAGTTATATGCTAGTACTTGCCCCACTGACCATTCTTGGTCACTGCATTATTTCATAATGTAGGGTTCGAGGGCTTTTTTGTTACTCTTATGCAGTGTTAGGTGGTATGGTACATTGGTTGAGTTGCTGTAAAGTGGTGATCCTCCATCTTTTGGAAATCCTATCATTTCATTAGGTTTCTTTTCATATTTTAGGAATTGCGAATGCTCTTTTGTCATGGTCGGGGGCATGTCCCGATCTAGTTTGGTATTTCTAGTTTTAGAGGCTTTTATGGATAGTACTGAGATGATTGGTTATTTTTCTTAGACTCTTAGATTTCATTTTATTCATCTTTCTTATTTATTATTTTGATTAGTTTCTGCAGTTTGTTATATTGTGCTCTGGAGGTTAGGCTAAGAGGGTGTTTTCTTGTCCACGGTAGGCTTGAGATACTCGTCATGACTTGGCCCTGGTTCGGGTCGTGACAAGCTTGGTATTAGAGCATGGTTTAGGATCTTTAGGTGTCCACATAACTGTTTTAAGTAGAGACCCTTTTATGGGTATATAGCCTGCCACACATATAAGGGGGAGGCTACAAAGTATTTAAGAATGTTTCCTTTCTTGTGTTCTATTTTGGGTTATAGAGTCTAGTTACCTTGGCTTACTCGTATTTTAGATCATTTCTCCCCGAAGATCTGACGGTCGCAGAAACTCTACTAGAACCTCTGTCCCACTTGGGAAAGATGTGGAGAGAACTCGCCTTATTTATGGATTGCAGGCCTGATCTAGGGTCCCTGATCCTAATTGTGCTTCTCCATATGGGGTTTCACTGATCCATACTAGTCTTTCTCAGGCTTCTCGAGCTAGTAATACTCATGCCCAGACATTCTAGGGAGATATCTCTAATGCAAAATTCTGCCAGTTTATTCATATGCTTGCTCAACTGGTGGCATCGCAGTCTTGTCAGTCAGATTATGTTAATTCTGCTGCTAGTTCATCTGAGGTGACTCGGGTTGGCCAGTTTATGAGGTAGAATCCCCCCATTATTTATAGGCTCTAAGGTTTAGTAGGATTCTTAAGGTTTTATTGATGAGATGGAGAAGATTTTTTAGGTTATGCGTGCTACTACAGATGGTGTAGAGTTTACTGCTCATCAGTTGAAGGATGTGGCTTACCAGTAGTATGAAGAGTGGGAAGGAATGGGGGGTGAACTAATGAGCAAACAAAGTAGGATGACTTTTTAGGTGCTTTTCTTGATTATTTCTCTCCTTAGGAGTTTAGGAAGGCTCAGGCTAAAAAGTTTATTAACTTGAAGCAGGGTAAGATGAGTGTTAAGGAGTATGCTATGAAATTTTAGCAGTTTTTCCTAATGCTTTGGAGTAGGTGTCTAATATAAGGTCCCAAATGAGGAAATTTTCTTCTAGTTTATCCCATGATTTGGTGTTGGAGTGTAAGGATGCTATGTTGAATAATGATATGAACATATCCATGCTAGTGGTTTATATGCAGAAAATGGAGTAAGAGAAAAGAAAGCAGGTAAAGATGGGAGAAAGGCAGAATAAAATTTTTAGATATTTAAAGAAGGGTGCAAGTTAGCAGAACAGTAGGAGGGATGGTAAATAGTGGACCAAGAAGAAGAACTGGGGTAATTCATATTCGACAACTAGTGCTCCCTATACTAAGCCTTCAGGTGATCATCTTTTTTAGGCTAGCAGTGGTCCTAAGGAACAGGGTGCCTAGTCATAGGTTATTGGAGCTCAGTCGGCCCCATCTTACCTTCCATGTTGATTTTGTAGGCAAATTTACCGTGGGTATTATAAGGAGGAGAGGAACTTGTGTTTTAACTGTGGTCAGCCTGGTCATTTACAACAAAATTTTCCCATGGCTAGAGTTTCCCCTAGAGATAATATGGTTTCAATCACTACTTCTTCGGCTCCTACACCTAAGGGTTCCACTTTAGGTATGGGCACTGGCTGGAATTTTCTATGTGCTCTTGCTACTCGTAAGGAATCTGAGACATCCCAGATGTTGTGACTGGTTTGTTACTACTATTTTCCCATGATGTTTATTTTTTGCTTGATCCAAGTTCTATTCTCTCTTATGTGACCCTTTATGTGGTTGTACACTTTGATTTTATTCATAAAAAAATTTTCAACTTCTTTTCTATTTCTACACTAGTGGGTGATTCTATTATTGCTAGAAAAACCTATAGGGGTTGTGTGGTGTCTATTCATCATAGGGAGACATTAGTGGATCTGATAAAGATGGACATAGTAGATTTTAATGTTATCTTAACAATGGATTAGCTATATTCGTTCTATGCTTCTCTAGACTGTAGGACCCAAAAGGTTAGTTTCTGTTTTCCTAATGAACTAACGATTGAATGGAAGGGGAGTTCCTTAGTGTTCAAAGGGAAGTTATTTCCTATCTTAGAGCTCAAAAATTGATTTCCAAAGGGTATCTGTATCATCTAGTTGTTAAAGATTCTAACTCGGGTTAAAGATTCTAACTCTGGGAGTCCTTCTTTGAAATCAATCACTATTGTTAATTGAGTTTCCTAAAGTTTTTATCGATGATCTTTTTAGGATTCCTCATGATAGAAAATAGATTTCAGGATTGATCTTCTATAGGATACCCATCCTATTTCCATTCCTCCTTATAGGATAGCCCCAACTAAACTAAAAGAACTAAAAGATAAACTGAAGGATCTTCTTGCTAAGGGTTTCATTTGTCCTAATGTTTCTTCTTTACTTTTTGTGCGAAAGAAAGATGGGTCTCTTTGGATGTGTATAGATTATCCTCATTTGAATAAGATTACAGTGACAAATAAGTATCCTCTTCCTAGGATTGATGATCTTTTCGACCAGCTTCAGGTTACTAGGTGTTTCTCTCAAATTGATCTCCCTTTCAGCTATCACCAGTTGAAAATTAGTGAGGTTGATATTCCCAAGACTACTTTCTAAACCCGGTATGGACTATGAGTTTTTGGTTATGTCATTTGGGTTAACTAATGCTCCGACTACTTTTATGGATCTTATGAATAGGTGTTTAGGCAGTTTTTAGATTTTTTATAGACTTCATTGATGACATCTTGGTTTACTCCAAAAGTAAGAAAGATCACCTCCAAATTGTATTGCAAACTCTTAAGGATAAAAAAATTGTATGTAAAATTTTTTATGTGCAAACTTTTGCTAAGTGTCGTGACCTTCATCAGACATATTATTTCTAAGAAATGGATCAAGGTAGATCGATATTAATTTGAGGCAGTTAAAAATGGCCTAGACCCATGAATCCAATTGAATTAGGAGCTTTTTGGGCTTGGTTAGGTATTATAGCAGGTTTATGGAGAGTTTCTTATTTATTGTTGCTCTGTTAATGAAGTTAACTCAGAAAAAGGTTGTGTTTTTATGGTCTGATGCTTGTGAGTGTAATTTTGAGAAATTTAAGAATAGGTTCATTCTGTGCTTGTTTTGACCCTGCTCGAGGGTACTAATCGATTTGTTGATGTATTGAGATACCTCCCGTATGGGACTAGGTTGTGTTTTGATGCAATATTGTAAGGTTGTGGCCTATGCTTCCAGGCAACTTAAGGTTCGCATCAGAATTATCCGGCTCACAATCTAGAGTTGGCAGTTATAGTTTTTGCTTTAAAAATCTTGCACTATTATTTGTACAAGGTGTATATAAATATATAATTAGACCATAAGAGCTTGTAGTAGGTGTTTACAAAGAAGGAATTGAGTTACAGGCAAAGAAGGTGGTTTGAATTCCTTAATGATTATGATATGAGCCTTCAAAACTATCCAGGTAAAGCTAATATTATTGTTGATGCTCTTTGTAGGTTGTCTATGGGGAGCCATTCTCATATTGATGAGGAGAAAATATAGTTGGTAGAGGATATTCACAGGCTGGATAACTTCAAAGTTCGTCTTTTAGACTCTGAGGATGGGGGGTGATTGATTAGAAAGTTGTTAAGTCGTCTCTTAGTGCTAGGTTAAGAAGAAACAGGATTTGGATCCCATACTTATGCAGATTAAGTATGATGTGAGTTATCAAAAAGTTATGGCTTTTGAAATTAGGGGAGATGGTGTCTGGAGGTATCAAGGAGGGTTGTGTGTTCCTGATGTTGATGGGTTGCGTGAAAAGATTTGTCCAAAGATCATGAGTCTAGTGAAACACCTTGGATTTTGTCCCTTATAATGTTTTGAGCTTTGAGCTCACTGCATTGATTACGACTAACCCTATGAATCGTAAGGTGCCGTTACGGGTCCTAGGGACCAAGTCATAACCAAATTAGAGAGTAATTGGCTAAGTTCTGCCTTGAGTATGAATGACTTACTATGAGTCATAAAGATTTGTTACGAGTCGAGACTTCAAATTGTAAGGTGTCCAATGCTTAACCCAATTGGATTCTATGTTGACTACGACTGGAGAACCTATAAGTCGTAGGGTGTCATTACGAGTTAGTTGGTTGAGTTGTAAGGTTAGAAGTAGGTCGTGTCATAGAGATTATCTTGTTTACGACTCAAGGTAATGAGTCGTAAGAATTTGTTATGAGTTAATGGTTGACTCATAGTCAAAGGCGACACTTTTCCAACCTTTAAGTTAAGGGAATTCTAGTCATTTTCTCTCTTACCCAAATTAAAACCCACCTCTTACATCCCCTTTAGGGTATCATTAGCCCTCAAAAACACAATAAAGTAACTCCTCAAATACTCCCAAATCCTGAAGGTCAAGAACACTTAGGGTTTTTAAGAGGTTGATTACTTAGGGCTTTGAATGGCGATTTGTCTCTGTATATCTTGCTATTTCATACATGTTACTCTTCCAATATACTTGTATTTTCTTAATGGCATGGTTTAGATAAGGTTATATGGTTTTGATGTTGGGTTTTGAACTATGGGTTAAGGGTTTTGAATATAAATTTTTTAAATACTTCTATGATATTTATGAAATTATTTTGCTTAAATTGTTGGTTGGTAAATGCTTTAAGGTGCATGGGAATAGTGGATAGACATGGGTACAATGGAATCCAAAAATTGGTAAACCATGGAAATAGGGGGTATAAAGGAATCCCCATATTAATTGGTTTGGTATAAAATTGGTAACAACCTTAACCTAATTGCATAATTGATTTTAGAATACTCATTATCACTTGGTTTGATTTATCTTTGATATTAATTCATGGATTGATTGGTTATTTAGATGATCATGATCTTGAAAACCTTGTGGGGTATACGAGAATCTCCCAAGTAAATTTTATAATAGATTCTGCAGGGTATATGAGAATCCCTAACTGTTCGCTTAATGACATTGCTTGCAAGCTATAGTCGGTATGATGATACCACTTAATGATACCTTAATAATAGACTCCTGGAATTGGTGGTTGGGTTATGTGTTAAACAATTTAATTAGGCAATAATGGGGGCTGTGTTAGCTAGCCGTGAAGGTATGAGTTCGAAGCACAAATACTGGAAAGTCATATATGTTGACATGAGGGATGGTCTTGATGACCAAATGCTTGTGGGGTACAAGGAAATCCCCCAAGTGCACATACTTATATATATATATATATATATATATATATATATATATATATATATATATATATATC
This sequence comes from Capsicum annuum, assembly GCF_002878395.1. Taxonomy (NCBI): domain Eukaryota; kingdom Viridiplantae; phylum Streptophyta; class Magnoliopsida; order Solanales; family Solanaceae; genus Capsicum; species Capsicum annuum. The sequence continues at coordinate 139,301,346 of NC_061119.1, read as the reverse complement.
ATGGAGTGCGAAGGAAATAAGGGAATCCCCAACCATCTATAATATCTCTAATTCGTGTGACTAACATGCACTGGGACCCGTTTAGGGGGGTAACACTGGAACCATATAGCCCGTGGGTGGATTATGATGGTAATTCTACATATCCCAGGCTAAGGTTTTCAAATGTATATGTTAAGCCTTGTTCCCTATCTCCACATGTGATATGATATATATGTATGTGCATTGGATTTTGAATGATTTCAAACTACTGATCATGACATTATGTTATCCTTATCCCTGAGTATCATGCTAGCGTTCACCCCGCTAACCATCTTTAAATGTTGTATCCCTATGCAATGCAAGAATTGGTCATACTTCTACTTCTCCTGCATAGTGCTTTGGATTCGAGGTCAGTTCATGAGTTAACATTGAAGTGGTGAGCTTCCATACATCGAAAGTCTACATTTCATATTTTAGTCTCTTATGTCTCAGATTGTTTAGACTTATTTTGGCTATAGTCGGGGGTATGTCCCAACACCTTATTGGTATTTGGTTTCAGTGCTTTATTTAGAAGGATTTATTGGACTGCTGTGGGCTTGGGTGTCATTGGTAAGTTATTTTGTTAGTTTTTGATTAGTGGATTTTGGACATAATTTAAATATATTTAAGCTTATCCTTATGTTATTTTGTTATATGTTTGAAATTCATCTGACGGGTGTTTTTGTGTTGGTTTGGTGAGGTGTACGGGTGATCTCTGGTCTATGTGGGACTTGAGATACCCATCACAGCCAGGACCTGGTTCGGGTCATGACAAGATGGTATCAAATCCTAGGTTTGGTGTCATTGGGTGTCCAATAAACCCGTATAAAGTAGAGTCTCTTTTATGGATGTGTAGTGCCCCACACTTATAAGGGGGAGGCTGTGAGGCATGTAGGAATATTTCCCTTTCTTGTGATCTATTCTTCGAGCTATAGAGTCTAAGGTCATGAAATCTCCTCTAGTTCCCATATGTTTACTTTTCAGATCATACCTCCCTAAATATATGATGCTCGTGGACACTCTTCTATCTCATCTGAGAACAATGTTGATAGAACTCGCCTACTCCTGGGGTGAATACCCGATCTAGGGTCGTGGCTTCTGATTGACCTAGTAGAGCTCCACCAGTTCCCTCTAGTCCTCCTCGAATACCTAAAGACGAAGTGTCCAATGCTGAGTTTCATCGTGCTACTCATTTGTTGACCTAAATATTAGCCTACCTATCACGCCAGTCTGATCTTATTGGTGGGAGAAGGAATCAAGCTAAGATAGAGGAGAGGCAGAATAGAAAGCTCAGATATTCAAAATGGGGTGGGGGTCATCACAATAGTGGTAGATATAGGAGACAGTGGACTAAGGAAGAATGTAAGAGAAATTTTGGTTCATATCCATCAACTGTAGCCCCTTACCTAAAGCCATTCGGTGATTGTCATTTTTAAAAGGGTGCAGGTCCTAGGGTACCGGGTGACCAATATCAGTCTAGTAGAGTTTGATTAGTCCCTCTATATCTTTTTTGCCGATTCTATGGTCAGTGGCATCATGGATTTTATCATCAGGGGAAGAATCGATACTTCAAGTGTGGTTAACCTGGTCATATGCAATGGCATTATCTTTCAATCAATGTTACTATTGAAGCTAATAAGATTCCAATTTCTAGATCTTTGGTTTTTGCCCAAAAGGGTGCTACTTCTAATACCGACATTGGTCAAAATTATCTTTATAATTTTACTACCCGCCTAGAGTCTGAGGCATCACCAGATATCATTGCCAGTATGTTACAAATCTTTCCCCGTGACATGTATTGCTTTCTTAATTAGAGGTATACTCTTTCTTATGTGATCCTTAATGTGGCTATTCATTTTTTTGTTCTTGAGTGTATTTCTGACCCCTTTTTTGTATCTACCTTGGTGGGTGACTTTGTTATGGCTAGAAGAATCTATAGGGGTTGCGCGGTATCTATCTGTAATAAGGAGACCATGGGAGATATGATAGAGTGTATATGGTAGATTTTGGTGTAATCTTGGGAATGGATTGGTTGCATTCATACTATGCGTCTCTTGATTGACGGAGCCGAAGGGTCAGTTTCCAAATTCCCCAAATGAGTCAATAGTTGAATGGGAAGGTAGTTCCCTAGTGCCTAAGGTAAGGTTTATTTCGTATGTTGGAGATCAAAAAGTTTATTTCCAAGATGGTGCCTCTACCATCTAGTACATGCTAAGGATTCTAGATCTGAAGGTCCTTTCTTGCAGTTTGTCCCTATGGCCTGCAAATTTTTTGAGGTGTTCCCTGATGATCTTCCTGGTGTTCCTCCTGATAGGAAAATTGATTTTTGGAATTGACCTCCTTTCGAACACTGATTCTATCTTTATCTCTTCTTACAAAATGGCTCCAACTAAATTGAAAAAGCTTAAGAGCATTTAAAATACTTTCTGGATAAGGGTTTTATCCATCCAAGTGCATTTCTCAGTAGGTTGCTTCCATTTTTTTGTACGTAAGGAGGATGGTTTTATTTAGATATGTATAGGTTGTCGTTGGGTAAATAAGGAATTTAAGGTGACCTCCTTATGGGATGGAATATATATATATATATATATATATATATATATATATATATTACGAGGAGGGGTTACTTTGTTAGCGGTAGGCTTGATGGGGTGTGTGGGATAGATAAGGTTGATGACTTAGGGAATACTGGAGTGCGAAAGTTGTGATATATAGGTTGGAGGTCCAGGTTGAACTAATGGATTGGGGGGCTAAGTCATTGGATGAATTAGGGCATAGAGTTAGTATGAGTATGTTGAACCCTAGGTAGTATCTAGATGGATGAGGTTTTAAGCATAAGAAAGCAAAGTGTCCCTAGTACATATCCATGGTGATACCCCTTAGAGCAGAGTATTGTGCTTATAGGTGTAGTAAGACAGAGATCGAGGGCTAATCTTAAATTTTCTCCTGTTGGTGGGCTTCAGGGAAAAATTGGGGTGAATTTACTCCTATTCTAGAGATTCCCTCCTATTTTTGCTAAGAGGGCACTCTGCCTAAGGCCCACATTCTATATTTCGCGAATGTCCATAATCTATCCCCTGAACTAAAGGCAATATTGGTTCTAAAAAATTCAAGCTTCTAAGTATTCAAGCTCTATGTCATGACGCTCTTGATCCATACATTCATGTCTCACGTTATGCCTATTTCTTTGAAACAATGGTTTCAGGAAGAAATCCTTGACTTGTTCCCTAAATATGAATCTCGATTGTATGTTATATTACCCATGACATATGCAGTCGTGTTTCTCTCAGTGCCCAATCCTAAGGACTCGTGCTATGGTATGCTTATATTGGAATGACCCTTTATTTATAACCTAGGTAGTCTCTGTGAATAATTCGTGCCTATTGTACCATGTCTTATGCTGCGAGTCTCACCTTGAGTAGTACGACAAATAGGAGTTGTACTTGAGAAGTAGTCCCCTCATTCTTGATACGTGTACTCTAGTTCCTTAGTGACCCTTCTTATACTTGGATGGTAGTGGCTATAGAAGTGTAGTAATGTTTTGGATGAGGAAGTAGTTGTTCGTTATTATAAAAATTTATGGGTGAGTACTCAGGCTTAAATTATAGATAAATATGGAAGGGTAAGGTGAACCTTTGTTATGTGAAATAGTTAAGAAGAAGAGATGTGGTGAAATCCATCACGATAGTGATTAAAATTTCTAGTTTTAGGTGAGAGATCCGTAAAGCAGGGGTACAAAGGCAGGCTTGAATGTTTTGATTGATAGATATACAAATCATTATGTTATGTGGTTAATACTCCTTGATTAAGACCTGAGGTTACTTGATTATGGTGATAAGATTGAGTAGTACAATTGTAGTGGTGTAAAGTATAAGGTACCATAGCTTACACTAGCACCTTTAACTTTGAGTCAGGCTTTAACTTGAGAGGAATATGTAGTTACACTCAGGCTTTGTAGTTATGTGTTTTGCGGGTGAAGTTAGGAGATTCAAATGGTGGAGTGTCATGTTCATAATTGAAAGCATAACAGGAAGCACGGTTATATTTAAGGGTTATTAGATGTAATGTTTGGGAAGTATTGGATGATTCTATGCTATTCTCATGTCCCATAAGAATTTTGGTTCACGTCTTGTATCAATGTTCCATAGTACAAATAACCAAGATTATTTTGCGTTATCGGATGGTTGGTGCTTACACGATTCACTTATAGGTGTCATTAGATCCAATATCCAATCCTATTACCCATTCGTATGTGATTCCTTTTATATATCTTTGTTTTCTGTCTTTGTTAAAGGAAAGTGTGGTTGTTAGTTGTGTTAAATCGTGTTTGTGTATACCTTGACCCATCATTCGAGGACGAATGATTCAAGAGAAGGATAATTAAAACAGCTCAAATTTTGGCCCTTCAAAATTTCTTAAGTTTTGAGTTCACTACCTTGATTACGACTCACCCTAAGTGTCGTAGGGTCTCGTTAAGGGTCCTATGGACTAATTTGTAACCAAATCAAAGAGTAAATGGCTAAGTTCTGCTCTGAGTATGAGTGTCTCACTACAAGCCGTAAGGACTTGTTATGAGTCGTGAGTGCAAAAGTAGGGTGTCCAGTGTTTACCCCAATTAGGTTCAGTATTGACTATGACCGGACCCTACGAGTCGTAGGGTCTCATTATAAGTTGGTTGGTTGAGTCGTAAGGTCATCAGTGGGTGGTGGCCTAGAGACTGTCCTCATTACGAATTAAGGTGATGAGTTATAAGGAGTGGCTACAAGTTAATGGTTGACTCGTAGTCATAGGCGACACTTTTCCAACCTTTAAGTTATGGTCATTGTCGACATTTTCACTCTTACCCAAATTAAAACCCACGTCTTATAACCCCTTTAGGGCATCATTATCCCTAAAAAACACATTAAAGTAACTCCTCAAACACTCCCAAATCCTCAAGGTAAAGAAAACTAAGGATTTTCAAGAGGTTGATCATTTAGGGATTTCATGGGTAATTTCTCTCCGTACATCTTGCTATTTCAGGAATGTTTCTCTTCCCCTATACTTTTATTTTCTTAATGGCATGGTTTGGATAAGGTTTATATGGTTTTGCTATTTTGCTTTGAACTATGGGTTGAGGGTTTTGAATATAAATTGTGTAAATACTTCTTCTATGATATTTATGAAATTATTTTTCTTAAATTGATGGTTGGTAAATGTTTTGGGGTGCATGGGAATTGTTGATGGACATGGGTATAATGGAATCCCTAAATTGGTAAACCATGGAAATAGGGAGTACAAAGGAATCCCCAAATTAATTGGTTTGGTATGGAAATTGGTAACAACCTCAACACACTTGCATAATTGATTTGATTTATCTTTGACATTAATGCATGTCTTAATTAGTTAATTGGAAGATTGACGCACTTTTGGGCCCCTGGAATATCTTGGGCTCATGTAGAGTGATGAATTGGCCAATGGACGTGTGCGAAATACAATGAAATCATAAGAGGACCAAAATTGCAACCATATGGCGCGTGGTAGTCCTAAAGGCGATTAGCCCGCGACGTGGGATCATTTTGGTTCCACCGTTGCCTTAGAAAAAAATCTAAGAACAAATTCCAGAGAGGTAGGGCGATATTGAGGCGCTGCCCCACCTAGTCTGGGGCTCAATAACTAAATGTTTTCAACTCTAACACGGATTGGACTTGGTCCTATACTACAAATACATGTTATATCATATTTTTTTACATACCTTTGGACATCTTGGAGCATTGGAGGATACCACAACTTCTCTTTAGGGATTTATTATCTTTAATTTAGTTTCTTTTATGGTTTGTATCATCATTCCAAGGGATTGGATGATGAAGATGTCCATTAAAGGCTAAAACTTCCTTTTCTAGGTTAAGGCCAAGATCATGACTACTTTAGTTTTGAATTAAGTTAATTAGTTTTGCTTATCATTATTGGTGGTTTGTTTATCCTTGTTTTAACTATTTTAAGGATTAGCTACCCTTAGAATACATCAGTTGTCGACCTTGTGATCTCGGGAGAGGGAATAGGGAGATAGAACAAAGGAATAAGCAAAGTATTGTTCTTGTCTCTTTACAAAATAAGGAATTTGAATTTGCATCTAGGACTGGGGTATACTTAGATGCCTTACTTGATTTACACGTAGGATGACGTCTTACATAACTTAATTAGATTATTACATTCCAACTCAACGATGTAGGTGTAAGGTCCAACTTAGGTAAACAATTAATGGTTGAAAAATTATGATCATGCAATTAACCCTACAAATCAACAACCAAGATAAGCAATTTAATGAATGAAGTTCAATAACGTAGTATGATTGGTTGTAAGCCTTAACCCTGGGCTACTATCCATAGATTGTCCTAATTCATTACTTTTTTGCCTTAGTTTAGTCTAGTTTTAATTTACAACTTTAAAACTCTATTTGCTCCTTTCCTCAATTGGTTAAACCAGAATTGGATAGGCGGTGAATGCAAGTCCCTGCAAGATTGGTACTTGGGCTTCCTTGAAGATACTTTACTACTTGATAAGACTACGTACATATGCGTGTGTGCTTGGGCGTTGTAAAGTTTTTGACGTCGTTTTCAGGGACTTGTAACTAGGCAACTATCTTATTTTTAGTTTATCTATATTGAGTTTTAAATAGTTTTTGTTTAGTTTTTTTATTTTCTTTTATTTCTCTTTTTATCACACTTCTTGATATGTCGGTCTGGGATAGATAGTTTTCGAGTGATGACGATTCTTGTTGCTTTTATGGAGGACACCACCTTGTATCTTATTGTCTAGATTTTTATGGAAGTGCAAGGATGGGACCTTTAAAATATGATGTGGATTCTATTCCATCTGTGGAGCAGACTCCAATATGGTTTATGGTTTGTGGTCAAAGTGGTCATTCTGCAGATATGTGTGCTTTTAATCCTGATTCAGTCATGTTTGCATGAAATGATCAACAAAAAACTAAGGAGGTAGATGTAGAGTTGACCTTCCAACCGATTGTAGACGAAGTAGATAATAATTCGAGGAAGTTTGAGAACTTGAAAAGTAAAATTATTGATATTGTTAAGGAGATACCACTACCACCATGTCTAAGTGGCTAAGAAAATAAATATATGAGGAAGATATAAGCCAAATTATGGAACAAACATAAGAATCACAGTAACTTGATTGTCATTTTTATCTTGGCACTGAAATTGAGAAGGTGAATAAAAGTGAGTGTGTAGTAGATAGTGTAAATTTTGAAGTATGATTGGTTGGGCCTCACTCGAAGCATTTTTCTACATTATGTTTAGATGATATCTTGTATGTGGAATCATTTAAAATAGTGGAAGAGTGTGAAGATGAGAAACAAGAATCCTATATTGTTGATTTTACATCGGACAAGTAATATAAAAACACACCTCACTTTAAGGCCGAGTGGTTTACCATGTATCATCCATTACTCGATTCCTTAATTTTTGTACCCCCTCCCTATGAGCGAGGTAAGAAGATGGATGCGAAGTTGGGGGTGAAATTCATATCCTCAAGGTGGAGGAAAAAGTTTATTGGGTCATGCTGCGACACTAAATTAGGCTCTTCTTAGAAGACAACCCAAGTTAATTAGGTATATTTTCTTTTCAGTTTTTAATTTTTATTTCACGTAGTTTTTGTTTTTGGTTGAGTCACAGGTTAGAGAAGTCTTAGTACTATAAAATTAAGCTTGAAGCATGGCAAAGAATGAGTGTGGGGTCCTATGGACCTCCTTTATGTGTGAAGATGCTACTAGCTATGCCTAGAGGCCTCGGGGAGCATTTCTATCTTTTTACTTTTAAATTCACTTTGGGGACAACATAGATTTTTAAGTGTGGGGTGGGGGGATTCCCAAATTTTGGCTCAATTTTAGGTTAGACATAAGTGAGATATTCTTATTGGTACTATTTATGACTACATGATGCAAGTGGGTTTGTTTGTAAAAGCATGAAAATTGAGTGAATTGCTATTTTTGAGACTCTTAGGCTTATATTTGTGACTCTTGAACTTGTTGGCTTAAATTTGAATTTATGTTATTGTTTGCTTGGGAGTCTATGATGATCCTATTGAGTTGATCATGTCCATGTGCGTGTGAGATTTTGTGAGATTTTGTATATTCCTTGTAGCATGTGATGTCTAGAACTTGCCCGATGTGTGTGTGAAGCGAAATGAATAATATGGGCTTAGGAGATGATTTAGGCATTTCTTTAATTGCCTTGTTCTATACCTTCTATTTGTCCTACCCATTGTGCATTATCCTAGTTAATCCCCATTGAGCCTTTAACCATTTCTTTGGTAGCTTCATATGTAGTCTGATCCCCTTCTTTGATAGACTATAATTTTATCCAAAAATATCCTAAGTGCTTTAATTAAAAAAAGAAAAGAAATTAATGCCCAAAGGTAATGGTTAGTGGTGTTTATAATTGATGTGTGGTGGATTGATGTGATATAAATGATGTTAGAAATATTTCCATGATTGTGAGTGATTGTGAAAAAGAGAAAAAAATTGATTCTTGTGGTAGTAAACTATGTGTCCACCAAGTGTCTGTGAAAATGCTTAAAAGAGATGGGGGAAAATAAAAGAATGGGGTAGTCAAAATGGTGTAATTAGTTGTTGGAGATTGGTTCTAATTGTATGATCTAGTATATTAAAGCACTTAGAGAGGTTATTCATTATTCCCAAATAGTTCCTACACGTCCCTTAGCCTCTATTACAACCCAAAAAAGTCCTAATTGATCCTAAACTTTACATTCAACAATTAGTGGAGCACTACACTAAGGTAAAGCCTATGGTTCATTATGTGTAACTTGTGAATTCTTTATGAGAGTGAGCGTAATTTGATTCTTGTACCCATCATAATATGAATTGCTTGATTATGAGTGAGTATGAGTAACTCTCTTGTGGTGAGGGGCACATGTTTGATGAATGTGGGTGATTTGTATGATGTGCTTGATTGAATAATAAGCATGAGTTTACCAACTAGCTGAGTCAATTCTTGAGGCTATGATGTTTTGGGAGTAGTGTTCATGAGCTATCAATTGTGTTTGTAACGTGCTTGATGTAGAAACTTGCATTCGTATAGTCATGATAGTACTATCTTGAGTGTCTTGCATGGAGTAGAAGTGTAGATTCTCTAACTCATGATACTTAGATTGAAGAATTGTTCGAGGACAAACAAGGCTTTAAGTGTAGGGTGGTGATGTTGGGTGTATTTATGCATTCTAGCATGACTATTCTAGCCTTTTTAGTCTCTTTCTGAGGATTATTCTAAGATATAATGGTTAATAATGATATAAATGTGTTAAAACATGTGTTTATATGGTTCAAGGTGAATTCCAAGCAAGTTTGTACTTAAAAGAATCAATTGGAGTTCAATAGAGAAAACTAGTCTTTCTAGCATGAGCTAGTTGCTTGTCTAAGCCTCTCATGTTAGATTCTATTGTGTTCTATGTGTTACTTATGGTTTTAAATATGTTATTATATGTGGAACTAAGTTTTAGAAGTGTACATCGTGCACATGAGTCAAGGAAAGAGTTGAAACTTGAGTTAAAGATCAAAGTGAAATTTGCCTATGCTTAGCTCTTGTTTCTATTTTGTTGTGTTGGATGTTGTGTTGTTTTGAGCTATAAATTGTTGTGTTTAATCTATAGGATGCTTGGGTAATGGATTACGATGATACATGAAGGATATACAAGCTTCAAATCAAGTGGGAACAACTCAAAAAGGCTCAGAATGGCTGAACAAAGTCACAATATGCAGATTGACGTACTTTTGGACCCCTGGAATGTCTTGGGCGCATGTGGAGTGATGGAGGGCCAATAGAAGTGTTCATAACACCAATGGAATCATAAGAGGCCCGAAAGTGCAACCATATGGCGAGTGGTGGTCCTAAAGGCGATTATCTCGCGATTCGGGCTCATTTCGGTGCCCCCTTTACCTTAGAAAAATTTTTGAGAACAAATTCCAAAGAGATAGGGTGATATTGAGGAAATGCCCCACCTAGTCCGGGGCTCAATAACTTAAGGTTTTCAACTCTAACACGGATTAGGCTTGCTCCTATACTATAAATACATGTTATAACATATTTTTTACATACTTTTGGACATCTTGGAGCATTAGAGGCTACCACAACTTCTCTTTAGGGTTTTATTATCTTTAATTTAGTTTCTTTTATGATATGTATCATCATTCCAAGGGATTGGATGATATATATGTCCATTAAAGGCTAAAACTCCCTTTCCGGGGTTAAGGCCAAGATTATGACTACTTTCGTTTTGAATTAATTTCGTTAATTTTGCTTATCATTATTGGTGATTTGTTTATTCTTGTTTTAACTATTTTAAGGATTAGCTACCCTTAAAATACATCAATTGTCGATCTTGTGATCTCGGGAGAGGGAATAGAGAGATAGAACAAGGTAATAAGCTAAGTATGGTTCTTGTTTTTTTATAAAATAAGGAATTTGAATTAGCATCTGGGATAGGGATGTAATTAGATGCCTTACTTGATTCACACGTAGGATGACTTCTTACATAATTTAATTGTACTATTACATCCCCGCTCAACGATGTAGGTGTAAGGTCCAACTTTGGTAAACGATTAATGGTTGGAAAATCGTGATCATGCAATTAACCCTACGAATCAACAACCAAGATAAACAGTTTAATGAATGAAGTTCAATAACGTAGTATGATTGTTTATAAGACCCTACCCTGGGCTACTATCCATTTGATTTTCCTAAGTCATTACTTTTTTGCCTTAGTTTAGTTTAGTTTTAATTTACAACTTTAAAACTTTATTTTCTCCTCTCCTCAATTGGTTAAACTAGAATTGGATAGACGGCGAACGCAAGTCTCTGAGAGATTGATACTTGGTCTTCCTTAAAGCCACTTTACAACTTGATTAAACCACGTACGCTTGCGTGTGCACTATCATATGTGCATTGGATTTTGAATGATTTGAAATTGTTGAACATGGCATTATGTTATCCTTATTCCTGAATATCATGCCAGCGTTCACCCCACTAACTATCTTCGGACGTTGTATCCTCACACGATGCAAGAATTGGTTCTACTTCTACTTTTTTTACATAGTGATTCAGATTCCATATGCTGTATCCCCACATGATATTGCGTTGGATGTGTGGTTTTACAAAGGCTGACAGGATTAGGAATAAAATTATTTGAGAGAAGGTGGGAGTGGTATCGGTGTAGGATAAAATATGGGAAGTAAGGTTGGATGGTTTGGCCATGTATAGAGGAGGGGCGCGGATGCCCCAGTTTATAGGTGTGAGAGGTTGGCCTTGGATGGTTTTAAGTGAGGTAGGGGTAGACCTAAGAAATATTAGAGGGAAGTGATTAGATGTGACATGGAGCAGTTACAGTTGACTGAGGACATGACCCTAGATAAGAAGGTATGGAGGAAAAACATTAGGATAGAGGGTTAAAGTGGGTGGATGAGTCGTAATCAGTAGGTAGGAGGGCTTGGGTGTCTTTTGTTTGGCAGTGTTGCATATTTTTTTGGATGGCGTATTTAAGTTTTTTATTATATTCCATACTTTTGATGTTTTTATGTACTGTTCTTTGTCTTGAACCTGGGGGCTATCAAAAATAGCCTTTCTACTTCGTTAGAGGTAGTGGTATAGTCTGCATACGCTCTACCCTCTCCAGATGCCACGATGTGGGAATCTACTGGGTTTGTTGTTGTTATGTCTCAGATTGTTTAGACTTTTTTTGGCTATAGTCGTGGGTATGTCCTGATACCTTATTGGTATTTGGTTTTGCTACTTTATTTAGAAGGCTTTGTTGGACTATTGTGGACTTGGGCATTGTTGGTAGGTCATTTGGTCAATTCCTGGTTAGCGGTTGTATACCCACATTATGCAGGAACCGATCGTTCTACTTCTCCTACATAGTGATTAACTCGAGGATAATATTTGGACTGAAGTGGTGAGCTTCCATCCTTTCAGAAGGCATCATTTCATGTTATGGATATTTCTAGACACTTTAGTGTTATTTTGGACATTGGTCTTGGCTATGGTTGGGGCCATGTCCAAACTAAATTTAATTACTCTTCTTGTTAGAGGCTTTGTGGTAATTTTATAGGTTGGAATGGGCAGGTCAGTATAAGTGTCAGCCTTAGCATTGGAATAAGCCGGTGGGCTGACATCATTAGACGATATTATTGGTTGTTCTATCCTATTTCATTTTGGAATTATTTATATTATATTTTGAAACATCTTTGGTTATGACCTGGTTTATAACCCTTATTTTGGTAAGGTTTGATATGGTTGGATTATTGATATGGGATGGTTGGACTCAGTCGGGTTGGTCACGATTATGATCTATACCCAGAGTCTTGATGAGAGATATTACACTATCTTGTTACATACTCGGAATTCAGCCAACTCATGGCAGGTGGTTGGAGGTTGGGTTAGGTAACATGGGTGGTCTCCGGTCCTATTTGGACTTGGGAAGCCTATTACAACAAGGCCCCAAGGCAGGTCGTGTCACATTACGAGTCGTATAGACCCCTTCTATAGCCAAACTAGTATGATATCTGAAGTGTTCTACCTTGAGTACGACTAGACTCAATGAATCATAATGACTCTATACGAGTTGTAAGGTACCAATCATAGGGTGATAGGTACGTACCCAAAAAGTTTCTATCTTAACTACGACTCAGACCCTACGAGTCGTAGTGAGTCCTTATGAGTCGTTTAGTGAGTCGTAGTCACTGAGGATAATTTTTTAGCTTTTAAATTAAGGAGATTTTGGACATTTACCATTTTCCCTAAACATAACCCAAACTTTAAAACTTTATTGGGACCCCATTCCCATCCCTAACACACCAAAATAACTTCTTTTTTCCCATAAATTCTCTCAAGCAATAGCATTAGGATTTTCTTAATGTTGATTGTCTAGAACTTTCAAAGTCAAATTCCCTCTAAAATTGTGATCCTTTCAGGTATGTACCTCTTTCCCCAAAAGTTATTTGTTATAAAAATGTTCTTAAGCAGTTACTCATGTGGTTTAATTATTGGTTTTTGGATATGGATTGAGGGTTTTGAACTATTAATTTTTATGTGATGTTTCATGTTTACATGTACATTGTTTATGTTTTAAATTGTGGTTTTGTAACCAATTTGATGCATGGGTGTGAGAATTAAAGTGGGTAATATGGTTTTCCCCAAGTTTGATGAGTTAATGTGTTGAAGCGTATAATAACCTCAACCCAATCTTGTGAAATTGGCTTTGAACATGAGAATTTGCTTTTTGAAAAGTATTTTGAAATCTTGCACAGTATAAAAGAGTAATGGAACCTGAATTGACTTTTAAATAGGGGTTGATGGCAATAGAATTTGAATTGAAAAGTTTGGATTCCTATTGGCTGAAGGGTTAGAGTCTCGCTTAGCTAGATGATTTGGTTTTTACTTGGGACTCTTGATTCTCATTAGCTAGTTGGGTTTGAGTCCCACTTGGCTACATGGTATTGTTTCTACGTGGAAATATGGAGTCTCATTGGCTAATTGGGTTAGATTCCTAGTGGTAAATTGATTAATTTGGAAAAGTAGCATGTGCTTGCAAGCCACAGTCGGTATGATGATAACTTTTCATAATTCCTTAATGAATGACTCCTTATTTGATGATTGGAAATGTGTGCGGAGTGTTTGAATTAGGATTTAATGAGGATTGTGTAGCCATGTCGTGAAAGTGGAGGTCCCGAGGGCTCAATACTAGAAACTGAGGTTGCTGATGTCAGGATCTAAATGATCGGGCAGTTTGAGTCCCCCATGTTATATGACTGAGTGATTAAGTCACTCTTGATGTATGTTAGGAGGGTAGAGTTCCCTATAGTGCATATGCATATGTAATTATTCTCTGGTCCGTGCGACCATACACATTGGGGCCCTTTTAGCTTGGGAAAAGCTGGACCTATATAGCCCGTAGGTGCCTTATTATAATAGTTAGATAAATAGTCTAGGTTAATTATTTTAATGTGCATGCTAAGCCTTGTAACCTATCACAGCATTTGATATATATGTATATACATGTGATCGTGTGCATTGTATTTTAATTAATTTTGAAATATTGATCATAGCATTATTTTACCCTTTACCCCTAAGTTACATGCTAGTGCTTGACCCACTAACCAATTCCAGACGTTGTATCCCCACGTGATATAGGGTCTGAAGGCAATCCTACTTTTCTTGCTCATTGTTAGGTGGATCGGTTTGATTCGTCAGTCGTTTATGATGAAGTGGTAAGCTTCTATTCTCTGAAAGACTTGATAATTCCACTGCTTTCCTTCAATGCATAAGAGTTAAAGACTTTACATTAACATTATGATTGTCATTATCATCGTCAAAGTCGGGGGCATATCCTGACGTAGGTTGTCATTCATGTTATGCCTCTTTAGATTATCGAACCCGAAGGGTTAGTTTCCAAACCTCAAATAAGACGGTGATTTAGTGGGAAGGTAGTTTCTAGTTCCTATGGAAAGGTTCATTTCATATCTTAGATCCCGAAGGTTGATCTCCAAGGTGTGCTTATACCATTTAGTGTATGTTAATAATTTTAGTTTCGAAGGTCCTTCATTTCAATCTATCCCAGTGGTTTGTGAGTTTTCTGAAGTGTTCCCTAATGATCTTCCTGTGTTCCTCCTGATAGGGAAATTGATTTTAGGATTGATCTTATTTTGGACACTCTTCCTATATCTATACCTCCCTATAGTATGGTTACGACTGAGTTGAAAGAACTTAAGGAGCAGTTGAAAGACCTATTTGATAAGGGTTTATTTGTCCTAGTGTTTTCCTGTGGGGTGCTCCTGTGCTCTTCGTGCATAAGAAGGATGGGTCCCTTCGAATGTGTATAGACTACCGCCAGTTGAATAAGGTGACAGTGAAGAATAAATATCCTCTTCCTAGGATTGATGACCTGTTTAACCAGATTCAAGATGCTAAGTACTTCTGTAAGATTGATCTTCGGTCGGGTTATCATCAACTGAATATTAGGGAGGGGATATCTCTAAGAATGCTTTTCGTACCTACTATAGCCATTATGAATTCTTAGTTATGTCTTTTGCTTTGACTAATGCCCCAGTGATATTTAGGGATCTTACGAACCGAGTCTTCTGTCAATTTATGGACTCATTTGTGATTGTGTTAATTGATGACATCTTGGTGTATTCTAAGAGTAAGAAAGGCCATGTCGATCATCAGAGTCCTATTGGCCGAGGGGTTAGAGTCTAGCTTGGCTAGATGATTTGGTTCTCATTTGGGACTTTGGATTCTTGTTGGCTAGTTGGGTTAGAATCCCACTTGGATACATGGTTTAGTTCCTACGTAGATCTTTTGAGTCTAATTGGCTAATTAGGTTAGAGTCCCATTGGCAAATTGATTAATTTAGCAAAGTGACATATGCTTTCAAGCGACAGTCGGTATGACGATACCACTTTGTAATTTCTTAACGAATGAATCATTGTTTGATGATTGAAAATGTATCAGGAGCATTTTAATTGAGGTTTAATGAGAGTTGTGCAGCTATGCCGTAAAAGTGGAGGTCCCGTGGGGCCAATACTGGAAATTGCAATTGCCGATGCGGGGCTCTATATAACCGAGTTGTTCGAGTCCCCCATAGTGCATATGCATATTGTTTTGCAGAGAAATGACTTTTGAGTTTTTCATGAGTTTAAACTCATTTGAAAAAGTTTTTAAACTCGAGAATAGAGTCGCCACTTGATTTATTTAGGAGAATCGAGAAAACCTTTAGAAATTACATAAATGATTCAAAACAGAAAAAATATTTAAGTTTTAAGATTCTGAGTAAGTAATTCCTATTAATGCTCTTGGAAGGTTGTTAAGGCACCAAGAGAATCCACTAACTTCTGGTTATTCAGGAAATTTGAAAGCGATATTTTGGACTTACTTTTAAAAAAAAATTGTTTTAAAGAGAAATTGATTAAGGAAAAATTTACTAAAAATCAATTTTGGGCAACTTAGCGGGGAATTTAACTAGTTCTAAGAAAGTTAATATCAAATAGCACGTAAAGGGAAAAGGGTAGAATTAGAAGGTTTAAGCTCGTAAGTCCAAATCCATCAACCCTATCCTAATCTAATTAGGCTTTTGGCCCACCCACACTTGTCCTAAACTATTCACTTTGGGCTTTCAGCCCACAACCACTTCACCTATATTACATTTACTACTTTGATTTCGAGGTCCAAATGAATAAATAAGTAAATTAAAAAAATAATATAAATTTAGCAATTTCATCAATGGGCGTTGACCCATTTTCTTTTTCCACAACAACAAACTCTTTTATCCAAAATAAACGGTTATAAGGGATGGGCCTCATTGGCCTATTATGGAATACCAAAGGAAAAGATTCCATTTGGACTCCAAAATAGATTCGCATGCAAAAGAAGACATAAAGGAAGTTAACACACTTTCTAAAACTGATAATTTGGAAACTAACTGATTGTAATACTTATGAAAACATATTTAAGCTCATAGAATAACAGAAACTAGATTCATAGAGTTTGACAAAAGAAACACGTATAACAAGTAGGGTATTTTAGTCTACTGAGAAATTTCACTGATTCCTAATAAGAGAAAAATAATAATAATGAAAATACAATAACAAACAAAAGAATGTAAATAAAAAATAGAGGTGCGAACAAATTAACTTAAGAAATTTCAATACAATCAGGGAGCTAAGAGACTTGAGCACAGAGATATCGTAAACAAACCAAATATACCTAACCCAAGATGTTTTAGTAACATAGACTTATTTTCTCAAAAGAAAAATAGAGAAAAAAAGATAAAATATGGGGTCTCTTAAGTAACAAACTATTATTTCTAACAAAAACTTATTCATATGAAGAGTAAACATACTTTGGGCAGGTAGTTTTCAGCATTTTCAAAGGGACACAAGCATTGTTTGGTCCTTGTGCTAATTTCAACTCTTACCCCGATATGTTAAGCTCGATAAGTGTCTTTTGAAAAACCAAAAGAGACAACAAATTAAGTAACCCACAAGGTCTTATAAGCGATCAAAACACTGTACAAAGAAATAACTAAGAGAGAAAAAATTGATTCTTAGTGACAAATAAAATGACAAGAGAAGAAATTCCAATTCAGACAATCTTCCTTATCAACACTTAGAAAATATAGAAGAATCATACTATCTTGAGTCAATCATACTCGTCCTTTCTTCTCTTAACTATTTTAAGAGGACTTTGAGTGAAAAACGCATCCTAGAAGGGTTCCGGGATTATTGAAACTTAAATGACATAACCCAAGTTGCTTCTCGACATTAAGAGTCAAAGGAAGTTTTAGGAATAGTTTTCATTTGACATAGAGAACAGAGATCGCCCTGAGATGAGATAAACCTAAAAAAATATTTCACACAACCATAAAAACTAGACCACATAAAGGAACACAATGATACACTGCATCTCATCCTCGTCCGTTCTTGATAAAAATAAAAATAAACTATTGAGAGTCAAGATAGTATTAGGGGATTCCCAGGATTGATGCTTTGCCATGGACATACACCTATCATTCCTATCGACTTTTTAGGTTAAAGAGAATCGGGGAGGCAGTCCTCATTAAACAAAAATTGTGAACTAAAGGCAACAAGTAGCATAGAACTAAATCATAAGGTTTTTTTTCTTTTTCTAAAAAAAAAAGAAACTGAAAAAACACTTATGCAAATATAATTAATCAACACTAATGTAGGAACATTCGAATGAAAGAAATATCAAATCAGAGAACAACACTCAAGTGCAAAATAATATGCTGAGGGTTAACACACAAAAATTAAGGCGATGTAGTGGGCTTCAAAAGAAAAATAAATGAGAATTATGGAGTAAAACCATGAATCAATCTGCTCAAACAAATATCATTTACCAAAAAAAAAATAACCCATAGCCTTTAAGACCTTCTATAGCATACAATTTCCCTCTTTCCTACCACTACTAATGACAATGATGATAAGGCTAACACGCTAAGAAGAAAAATATATCAAAAGTAAAAGGGATGAAGTATTACCTATTTTGGGGCAGCAAAATGAGACTCGATCCTTCGATGAAATCTCAACCACCACCAAAAAGCTTAGCTAAGACTCCTAGAACTTTGAGTAGTTGATGACTTTTCACGGAAAAAAATTTTACTAGAAAAATGAGAATTTTTTGCTAGAAAGTCTTTTTCAACCTTCAATAGCTCCCAATTTTTCTCTAAAGTGAGCTATTTATAGAAAATGAAATGGGGCCAAGTTTTTTAGCTCCACCGATTTGGGAAAAAACTTTCAGGGGTGTTTTGGTAATTTTCAACAATGTGGAAATTTGGATTTTGGATGAGTGACTAGTTGTTTACTATAGGATGAGTGACAATTTATTTTTCGATTTTTGAAATTTGGATTTTTGGATGAGTGACAAGTTATTTTTGGATTTTTGGATTTTTGGATGAGTGACAAGTTAGATAATAACAAGATAATAAAAAATGGTAAAATAACTATAATCACATTTCAAAATAACTTCTTAGATAAAAGGAGGCCTTTTATTGAATTTTGGGAAATATTTACAAACTATGGCTCATGACCCGCAAAAACATAGGCCCATGCCTTTTTGAAAATAGTAAAATACGAGAATGAAATTTGAACCATAAAAGAGTGGATCATGGGGACTCCTCCGAATTATCACTGATTTTTAAAAATACTAGTAATTGCCCTTTTATCTACCACTATGGGCGATGAGTCATGAGAGGAATGAAGGTCTAATTTTGCAAAGCCTCTCTAGATGCGACATTTCCTACTCCACTATCCTTAGTTAAACTTCTAATATAGCACTGTATCCTATGAAAATATTTCCTATACCATCCCTAAGACCATCATCTATTGACATCTCATGCATAGGAAGTGGCTGGTGTAAGAGTGGCAACAGTCTGGGTAGACTCATCTTTGACTTATCTTCAATCTCATCTTCCTTTGTTGGCTGGTATACTAACCCATACTTAGGTGTTTTTTCTAGGACCATACTAGGATCAATAATTCCTTCTAAATTCTTACCCAAGCACTGACCGGGCTCAAACCCACTTCTTAACACCACAATCACAATCATCTTGTAGATAGAAGGCATTGGCGTTTGGGGTGTTGGATATTTCTTCGCGACATTCATAACTTCCACTATATAAAAATTAATACCCCATGGGATATCTTCAATAACATTCACATAACCATTAGGATGATTTAAATGGCTTCTTTCTCCTTGAATGAGTACATCGTGGTCTTGCTAAATGAACTTTAATAATTGGTGAAGGGTCGATAGGATCGGCTTTGCACCATGAATCCAAGGTCTCCCTAGAAGTAGGTTGTAACTAGGATAGATATCCATAACATAAAATTTAGCCTTGAATTCAGCAGGTCCTATCTGGTATATAACTCAACTTCACCTATAGTATCTCTTTGTCCTCCATCAAAAGCTCAAACATTAACATGGCTCTGGCAAAACATTTCCCAAGTCATAGCCCATTTGAACCAATATTTTAAGAGGACAAACGTTCAAACTAGATTCATCATCTATCAATACCTGATTAATCACATAGTCCCAATAACTGAAAGTAACGTACAAGGCTTTATTATACATTACCCTATCAAAAGGCAATTCTTCCTCACAAAATGAGATGTGGTGAATTCCCATAATATTCCGTATCATTGTGGACAATTTTCAACACTCATTCCTATGGGAACATATAGTTCATTTAGGACTTCAATAAAGCTTGTCAGTGGTATTGCGAACTTATCAACAATGCCCGAATAGAAATTTAGGCTAGAGTTTTTTCCAGATGCTTTACAATTAAATACTCTTTCAGTTGCATGCGCCTAAAAAAATTCTTCGACCTCTCCTTTAGTGATTGGCCTTTTTTGTGCATTCTTTCTGTTGGTCATATCTTCAGGAATATAGCATCGTCTAAGCCATCTCATCCCTTGGGCAGTGGTAGTATCTACAGTAAATTCTTTTCTAGGTGGAGGTGTAGCATATACTTAAGTTAGGGTTGTCATCACTATAAATAGGGGTCTTTCATTGAAACTTAAGAAAGCTATGATTCTCTCTATTTTCTCCACCCTTTTCTATCTTTTTGGGCTTTTCTGAATCTACCTTAGTAATAGTCTTACTAGACACATATTCACCCTCTATTTTGTTCATGTTAACTGTGGCTCTCCTATGATTAGGAAATGTATTACTAATGATATTTGTTGTCGGTTATTGAAGTGTGATAAGATTCTAATCAATCAAGTCTTGAATCTTATGCTTTAGGTTAATACAATCTTCGGTACTGTGCCCTGCCGCTCTCTAATGATAGGCATAATTTCATCGACATGATAAAATTAGGAATTATGATTGAAAGGTTTCGATTGGATAGGCTATAGATGGACAAATTCTTTCAATCTTCCAAAGAGTTGGTTATGACTTTTAGTTAATGGCGTGAAGTTTTGAGGAAGTTTTCTTTTAAGGTTTGGATGAGGGAGGTTATAATGGTTTTGATTAGTAGTAGGAGGTACTTAATGATAGTTTGGAGTTTCTTAGAAGTTTATTTGGTTGTTTGAAAGAGTATCTTGAACATGAGACTGATAATTTAGCTGCAAAACTTGATATCGCGGTACAATATTTAGCTGTGGAGCATGATATTAGGGTTGGATATTTGAAAGTGGAGTTTGGTATTGGGATTGGATATTTTGAAGTAGAGCTTGGTATTGGGATTGGATATTTAGAAGTGGAGTTTTGTACTGGGATTGGATATTTGGAAATGGAACTTGGCATTGGGATTGGATATTTGGAAGTAGAGCTTAGTATTGGGATTAAACGCAGAATACAGTCTGAAAACTTGGTGTTAGTGGAGAGGAAAGAACGTTCCTAGGATTGAATTTCTTTTAAAATTTAGCAATATAATCAATAGAGACTGCAGTCACATCTTCTCTTTTATATTTTTGGGAACATAGAAGACCCAGATAAAGTTGGGGTTTTGACAATCTTTCTTGTTCGAATGCCTTCTTTTAGTGATTCCCTGATTTTTACCAAATTTTTAAAAGTTGCCTTGACTGCGGATACCATCCTAATATAAAATTCTCCCTTCTGAGCATGGGAGAATACCGATACTATTTTCTCCTCAGACATGGGAGTTCATACCTTAGTAGATTATTTTCTCTGATAAAAGGCATAGTCTCAGAAACACTCATCATTCTTCTGCTTAATTAAGTCTAGTGAGTTTCGGTCAGGGACTATTTCAACATTAAATGCAAATATATCGAGGAAGATTTTAGCCAATGCCCTTCAGCCAGACTATATTTTCAGCTGCTGAGATGTGAACCAGTCTAAACCTTCGCCTCTTAAGGTTCTGCTGAATAAGCATATTAGTAATGCCCCTTTCCTTCCTACTTTGACCATTTGATCATAATACCTTCTTAGTGAGCCATGGGATTTTCAGTACAGTTGAACACTTAAATTTAGGGACCTTATACCCTTCTGGTAGATCTACTCCAGGGTGCACACCAACATTATCGTACCCCAGAGCATCATTATCCCATATCGGATCAGATTTCTTGATCCTCATAATTTCATCATTCATGTCCAGTATCTTCTTTTCATGCTTGATCCTCTATTTTAATTCCTTCTCCTCGTAATGGTCTACCTCGAGATTAGGAAAGGGGTTGTAGATGTCAGAGGATATAATGACATGGGAAGGATTTAGAATGATAGCTTGATTTTAAGGATAAAATGAGGTTGGGTGGTAACTAGGGAGGATATTTTGGAAATTGAGAATACATTATGGAATTTGAGAGTATTTTGGTGGGATTTGAAAGGGGTTTTATGGAGTTGGGAACGGAATTTGTGGATTTGGAAATGAATTTTATGGGTTTGGAAATAGATTTTGTAGGTTTGAAAATGGGTTTTGTGGATTTAGAAATTGATTTTATGGGTTTGGAAATAGGATTTGTGGATTTGGACATGGATTTTGTGGATTTAGAGATGGATTTTATGTATGGAAAGCATCTGGGTTGTTCTCTCGATTGGTGTTTTGGATAGCATGAACTGAAAGATTATTGATTACGAGATTTGTGGGCAATTAGAAAGGGAGGAAGATTATATATTATTTGGATGATTCTCGAGAATAAGAGTATTGAGGAGAGGAATTTGGAGTAGAGGCCTATCTCCTCCTGGGATAGGAGCGTTGAGGTAATGGCCATATTAGCCAAATCTATAGTACAATTCATCTCTTCCAATAGCAATTATAATTTTCTCACAATTTTCTCATAATTTGATCGAGTGATGTAAGGATGTTCTGCCAGATTGTTTCAACGCAGAGTAGTTTTCTATTATTTGAAAAGTCTAATAACTCAAAGGAAGATGTGTTAGATCCCATACATGATAAACAATGCAAGATATTCGACAAGAAGTAACCAGACAAAGTTGTTTTCATCATAGGCAAACTGATCCACAGGAGCATAGGGATAAATTTAATTTGATACAAACGAATGCACATAAACACATAAGACAGTTATATCACATAACAATGTTATAGTAAGTGCATATCCTACTTGGGGTGACCCTTTTGAGCCAAGGGTTGGCCTAGCGAATGTTGAAGGAAATATATGTCTTTTTAAAGCCAATTGATTATCCCCCCAAATCTACATAGATATGTATATATATATAAAAAAGGGCACAAACTCCTACAAAAGTAGCATAAGAGGGATACAATTTTTAGGGAAAAGGGAAATAACATGAAAGAAAAAACAAGGTCCCGTACAAAGGATAGAAAAATTAGCTCTTAGATGATCCTTCATCGACCCTTGCCTTCTTTGCTTTATCTATCTTTTGCCATATGTGATATCTGTTGATAATTAGGTTCTCCCACATAACTGTGCTTTGTTCTTGTAGGTCATCTTTCCTAAGTTACCGATCTGAGAAACCATACAATTATCCAAATTGATCAGATACCGCCTAGCATCATCAACCTCTTGCCTGGTTCTCTTTAGCTCTTCTCTCAACAGGTGTATGGTTGTGGCATCCTCCATTTGCATCTATTGATGTATGATCTCATTTTTTTGGAATTCATCTTGAAGCTTGTGGAGTCGAATCTGATGTTCTGATGCTACATCAATAATTAGGGTGGGTACATTCGGCCCCAGGATCAATGTTCCGACAAGATTTTTCTTTAACCACTCCTTGTAAGTGTCACTAACTTTGGGTTCATACCCGATACAAAAAGAGACTTCCTTCATATTTTTTTCTTCTACCCATCTACCATGTATTTTATTAGTGGAGTTTTATTTTTTTCATACTTGGTGATGAATCTGACCATTGGCGCTATTTGTGGTGTTTCCTTCTTGATTTTGAATTCTCTAAGAACCCTGTCAGGGTTATAAGAATGAGTTCTCCTGAGACCTAGAAGTAATAAGAAAGGTCATTCATCTCCTCAAGTAATGTACTTCCCCGAGCGAAGATATCTGATCGACCACTGAATGTTGTCATCTTTTAATCCCCTCAAAATCTTGAACCAAAATTTTAAAGATTCTTTTCTCTTAAACCTGTACAGGAACAACCACATGTCATGAGATGATAGAAGATATACCCTTTTTCGAGGGTCTGGCTGCTCTATTCTAGGATTTTTCACTAAGTGTGTCATCATCCACCATTACAAGATAAGGTTGCAAGGTTGAAAGAAATGATGCTTGCCTTGACACATTCCTAAAGCCCGGTATATTTCAGCGACGATCATAGGGGTTAAGGTGTGGAATACCTTAGTGGGACCATAATCTATTCTGTAGAAGAGGGTGTGTGTCACCATAACGACTCTTGGGTGAATGGTGTCATTTTCTCCTTGTGGAAATACCATTGTTCCAAGTAAGACCACTGCAAAAGCAAATGCTCTTATCTCCTTCCATTTTGCCTCTGATTCAAATTTATGTTCGAATTTTTCAAAAGCAATATACCTTCTAATCTGGTGATACAACTCACGAAAAGATATGTTTGCCCTGTCACATTCCCCCAACCAGATATCATCATTAATTGCAAATACATCTTTGATCTTTTGACGGTTCCATACGATAGAGACTATAATGTTGTTCTCAGGTGTACTCCTTATTTTTATACATATATCGATGCTCTCATAACAATTCAATACTTCTTCAATAGCAGGCGCCAATTTCACTTTCAAAGGAAACATTATGTTTTTATTATCCCAAAACTTTGTTACTACATGGATCATTTCTGGCCAAGCATCCTTCTCTATAAGCGAAGGTAGGTGCCCGATATGAGTACTAATAATCTCTTTGTATTTTGGATTCATATGGTTCCACCACATTTTCAAGAAATTATCAGGTCTGTTAACCATCTTGAACTTTCTGCAAGGGTATATTTGAGCCATTTTCACACGAAAACAAGCAAAATAAGTCTTCCCCTTACCCCAAAAGATAATGGATTGGTGCAAACAAATATATATTTCTTAAATACATAAGTATGATTTGTATGAAATTGTCCCATGGCCAATAGAAACATGACAGGTTTTCTAATGGGCTCAATACCCCCTCAGATATTGGGTCATCCTAGGTTCATGCGTAGAAAGAGGATTTTGGTTTTGCTCAATCCTATGTGTCTAGAGTGGGTTTGGACCAGGTTCCTAAGAGGACTACTTGGGTTTGGAAATACGAACAACCATCAGATGCCTAACATGCTAATAAACCATCATATTCCCAACATTAAATTTGGAATTGAACAATAGGGGTCGGAACATCCATAAAACCCTAAATAATTTATATATTTAGAGTGAGAAGTATGCCATGAAATGCAACAGTTTAATTTTTGTAAAATTTAATACACATAGGCATATAGACAGTTTAAACACTATAATAGTTAGTTAAAAGAAACTAATTCAAATATTTAGTTAGAACCTAGTTAAAGTTTCCCAACAGAGTCGCCATTTTTGTTTCGCAGAGAAATGACTTTTGAGTTTTTCACGAGTTCAAATTCTTTCAAAAAAGTTTTTAAACTCGAGAATAGAGTCGCCACTTGGTTTATTTAGGAAAGTTGAGAAAACCCTTAGAAATTACTTAAATAATTCAAAACAAAAAAAATCATTTATATTTGAAGATTCTGAGTAAGTAGTTCCTACTAATACTCTTGGAAAGTTGTTACAGCACCGAGAGAATCTGCTAACTTGCGATTATCCGAACTATTTGAAAATGACATTTTTGACTAACATTTTTAAAAAGATTGTTTTATAAAGAAATTGATTAAGGAAAAATTTGCACAAAATCAATTTTGGAAAACTTAGTGGGAAATTTAACTAGTTCTAAGAAAGTTAATATCAAATAGAACATAACGGGAAAAAAGGAGAATTATAAGGCTTAGGGTCGTAAGCCCAAATTCATCAATCCTGTCCTAATCTAATTGGGATTTTGGCTCACCTGCACTTGTCCTAAACTATTCACTTTGGGCTTTCAGCCCACAACTGCTTCACCTGTATTAAATTTACAACTTTGACTTCGAGACCCAAATGAATGAATAAATAAATAAATAAGTAAATAAAAGTAACAATACAAATTTAGCAACTTCATCAATGGGATTTGACCCATTTTCTTCTTCCACAACAATAAACTATTTTATCTAAAATGAACGGTTATAAGGGATGGGCATCATTGGCCAATTATGGAATGCCAAAGGAGAAGAGTCTATTTGGACTCCAAAACAGATTCGCATGCAATAAAAGACAAGAAGGATGTTAATACACATTCTAAAACTGATAATTAGAAAACTAACTGATTGTAATACTTATTAAAACATGTTTATGTACACTGAATAAAAGGAAGTAGATTTATATAGTTTGACAAAAGAAGCACGTATAACAAGTGGGGTATTTTAGACTAGTGCAAAATTTCACTGATTTCTAATGAGAGAAAAATAACAAACAAAAGAACGCAAATAAAAAAACAGAGGTGCGAATAAATCAACTTAAGAAGTTTCAATGCAAGTAGGGAGATAAGAGACTTGAGCATAGGGACATCGTAAACAAACCAAATATACCTAACCCAAGATGTTTTAGTAACATAGACTTATTTTCTCCAAATATAAATACAGAGAAAAGGGAAAAGAGGAGGGGTCTTTTAAGGAACAAACTATTATTTCTAACAAAGACTTATCCTATGAAGTGTTAACATACTTTGGGCATGTAGTTTTCAACATTTTCAGGGGGACACAAGCATTGCATGGTCTTTGTGTTAATTTCAACTCTTACCCCTATTTGTTAAGCTCGATAGGTGTATTTTGAAGAACCAAAAGAGACAACAAATTAAGTAACCCACAAGGTATTATAAGCGATCAAAACACTGTACAAAGAAATAACTATGAGAGAAAAAATTGATTCTTAATAACAAATAAGATGACAAGAGAAGAAATTCCAATTCAGACAATCTTCCTTATCGACACTTAGCAAATACAGAAGAAGCATACTATCTTGAGTCACTCATATTCCTACTTTTCTTCTCTTATCTAGTTTAAAGGACTTTGATTCTAAAACACATCGTACAAGGATTCTGAGATTATTAAAACTTAATTGACATGACCTAAGTTCCTTCTTGACATTAAGAGTCAAAGGAAGTTTTAGAAATAGTTTTCATTTGACATAGAGAATAGAGATGGACCTGAGATGAGATAAACATAAAAAAAACACATAACCACAAAAATTAGACCACAAGAAGAAATACAATGATACACGACATCTAATCCACGTCCTTTCTTGATAAAAATAAAAATGAATTTTTGAGAGTCAAGATGGTCTTTGGGTATTTCCAAGATTGATGTTTTACCATGGAGATACACCTACCATTCTTATCGACTTTGTAGGTCAAAGAGAATCGGAGAGGCAGTCCTCATTAAACGAAAATCGTGAACTAAATGCAACAAGTAGCATAGAACTAAAATTATATCTTTTTTTTTCTTTTACTTTAAAGAAAGAAATTTAAACAACACTTATGCAAAGATAATGAATCAATACTAAAATAGGAACATTCGAATGAAAGAAACATCAAACCAGAGCATAATACTTAAGTGCGAAACAATATGCTGAGGATTATCACACAAAAATTAAGATGATGTGGTGGGCTTCAAAAGAAAACTAAAACTAGAATTATGAAGTAAAACCATGAATAAATCTGCTCAAACAAATATCATTTACAAAAAAACAACCTATAGCTTTTAAGGATTTCTACAGCAAATAATTCCCAGCATTCCTACCACTACTAACGATAACAATGGTATGACAAACATACCTAAAAAATTGATGAGAAGAAGAAGAAAATACTTAAACTAAAAGGGATAAAGTATTACCTATTTTGGGACAGCAAAATGGGACTCGATCCTTAGATGGAATCTTGACCATCATCGAAAAGCTTCAATGTGACTTCGAAACTTTGAGTAGTCAACGACTTTTCATGAAAAAAATTTTATTAGAAAAATGAGAATTTTTTGCTCAAAATTTTTCTTTTCCAACCTTCAAGACCTCCCAATTATGCTCGAAAGTGAGCTTTTATAGAAAACAAAATAGGGTAAATTTTTTAAGTTCCACCAATGTGGAAAAAAATTTTCAGGGCGTTTTGAGAATTTTCAGCAATAGGAAAATTCAAATTTTTGGATAAGAATAGGATTGTAACTTTTCCCTTATACTGAATTTTGGATATTTTGAAGAATTCAAATTGGTTCAACCAATAGAGATTGGGGAAAGAAAAAATTCCCCAAGAGCCAATGGAATTCACCCACACTAGTACGAATTCATACGAAATAGCTGTTGGGGAAGCCACCTCGGCACTCTCTAGAAAATTCAAGTATTTTTGAGAGAAAAAAAAATAAAGGCAGGAAAAGGGATTTTCGTACGTTCACTGAGTTGTTACGTATTTGATGTTGTGGAATTAGTTGGTCGATGATTTTGGGCTGGGGAAGGGTTGGAGGTTGAAGCTGTTGGTCGGTGTTTGTTCTGTTGAAGTTGAATTCACAATGGTACGATGGGTTATTTATTTATATATATTGTTGCTAAAGACTGGGGAAGGGAGAAGAGGAATATAGAGTGTGGACCAGGTCGATAAATTGAAGTAGGCTGGGGGCGATGGCTGATTGAACTGCTAGGGGCAGGCCCAAAAGTTTTAAAATGGGAAAGGATTGGGTAAATTAGTTTTAGGCTATTTAACAAATAGCTTGATTGTTAGGGTTTTAGTCAATAGGATTTAAATATTAACCTAATTGAAAATCAATTGGCCAATTGCATTGCAATAGTGGCCAAGTTGATTTCAATTAAGGTCAAATTTAATAAATTGACTAAATTTAATCAAAATTTGAACAAACTAATAACAATTTTAATCTCGAGCTTTTGAATTTAATAAAATCAAATAAATATTTTTTAAATATATTATTTTAAAGAACAAATTAGATTTAAATCAATATTTTATCTATTTAAATTAATTTTTGAGATAATACTTGATTAAAATTTAATTTTCATAAAATAATTATTTAAGTAACGAAATTATACAATCTCATATATGTGGATACGAAAACATATAATTGCTACTTAGAATGAAAAACTACCTCGATAAATATTTTGAAAATTTTTTTATCTAGATAAAGTAAATGTTGTAATTTTATTTAAAATCGAAGACACTCAAAATTAAACTTAGTCGTGGAGGGCAAAAATTAGGTGTCAACACATATGTGATTATTTTATGGTTAGTGTGGCCACACACATTGGGACCTTTCAATTAGGGAAGAGCTGGACCTATATAGCCCGTGGGTGCCGGGATAGAATACAAGGCTTAGCATGCACTTTCAAATCATTAATCTGGAATGATATACATATATACATATATATATATATATGTATATGCATGTATGTATGTATATGCATGTGATCGTGTGCATTAGATTTTGATGAATTTTGAACTGTTGATCATAGCATTATTTTACCCCTTATCCCTAAGTTACATTCTAGTGTTCAACCCACTAAATGTCTTTGGATGCTATATTCCCATGCGATACAGGGTCCGAAGACAATCCTACTTTTCCTACACAGTGTTAGGTGGATCGGTTCGGTTCATCAGTCGTTTGGGTGAAGTGGTAAGCTTTCATTCTCTGAAAGACTTGATCATTCCACCGGTTTCTTTCCATGAATTAGAATTAAATACTTCACATTAACATTATCATTGTCACTGTCATTGTTAGAGTCGGGGCATTTTCCGACGTAGGTTATTTTGATGGTATAGAGGCTTTGTGAATTACAATAGACGGTTTTGGTTATTAACTTTCATAGACTTTTGATTCACTTTTTACTCTATCTTGTTATATGTTCGGAACTCATCCACGGTCATATGTTTGTGTATGTTCTATATGGTTAGGCAAAGGGGGTGGTCCAATCCTCGACGAATTTAGGATGTCCGTCAAAGCCAGGACTTGGTTTGAGTTATGATATTAATATTTTAAAATCTTATGTTCGTGGCCCTTTTCCCTATCCCAACAACCTATATATATGTATATAAATATTGTGCATGAGGTTTTGACTGATTTTTGGCAATGGCATTATTTTATCTCTTTCCCTTGAGTTGCATGTTAGTGCTCACCCCACTGACCATCCTTAGACGCTACATCATTTTATGATGTAGGGTTCAAGGTCTTTTCTATTACTCCTATACAACGTCAGGTAGTGTGGTATGTTGGTTGAGTTATTGTGAAGTGGTGAGCCTCCATCTTTCGGAAAGCCCTGCCATTTCATTAGGTTTCTTTTCATATTTTGAGAAATATAAATACTTTTTGGTCATGGTTGGGGGCATGTCCCGACCTAGTTTGGTATTTCTGATTTTTAAGGCTTTTGTGGATAGTATTGTGATAATTGATTGTCATTTTCAGACTCTTAGATTTCATTTGATTTATCTATCTTATTTACTATTTTGGTTGACTTTTGTTGTTTGTTATATTGTGCTATGAAGGTTAGGCTAAGGGGGTCGTCTCTGGCCTACGGTGAACTTGAGAAACCCGTTATGAGTAGGCCTTGGTTCAGATCGTGACAAGAATTCTCCAGCAGAAGTGAGTACCACACTAAAGCTCCTCCCAAAAGAATCTCACCAAACTTTTCTACAATGGCCAACTAAGTCACTTCCTTGGTTAAGTCAAAGTCGTTCACTACTATGGTGAAGAAAAACAAGTATTCTGGGAGTTTGAGTTCCCATGATTTTTCAGGATGCTCGGCATCTTGAACCTCTTTGGGATGAGTCTCATTACTACCTTGGCCATGTAAGGCACCTTGATATAACTCATGGAATTAGGCTCCTTTATCACTGGCGGGGCTTATGATATTCAAGATTGGAGTTTAGAGTACTGCACTTTCATCTCCTTCATCAACAATTTCATTATGGCCACAAGACATCTCTCAGCCTGGTTTTATTATCTGCCGTCACTACTCTTTTTATGCTATCTTCGTGCTATTTTTTTGTCAGGTCATCTCTTTCTTTTTTTTTTGAGACGCTTGGGGTAGCTTGAGCCACGCCTCATTGGAGTTTATCCATTATTTTACACTGCACTTCTATTTTGGCCATCAATTTATTGTGGAATGCCAAAAATCCCTCAAGAGTCCCTTCAGCCCTCTATGTCATTTACTTCCACCTCATCATCTTCAAGATCGATAAACTTTTTTACCTTCTCAGTATGTTTGCATTTGTTTTGTTAACAGTGAGGGGCGAGTCTCTATCTTCAAGGATCGTCCATCCTTTCAAGCCTGTGGATCCACCGACTGAGTCCCTAATATATCCAGGAGAATAGGATTCTCTACATAATCACCATTTTGCTATGATAGGTTATCCTCCAAAGAAAAATATAGAGAAAAACTGGCAAAAAGAACAAGCTAAACCAACACAGTTGCTCTGGTCCCATGGTGGATCTCAAATTATTTAACATCAATTTGAGATAGTTAAATTTATAGGTGGGCAAGAGAACACATTACGACTTAATTTTGAGTTAGCTGTGAAAATTTTACAAAATAATGAATAATGAAATCGACACAAGCAACAAATAAGTTAAAGTTAGAGAATGAATATGAAGCACAACAGAGGGCGTATAATCATGATTAACTAGCCACGAGCTAGCCTTGACTGGCGTCGTTAGAAAGTAAAACTAAACTAAGAAAACTTAAACAAGAAAAATTGTGAAAATTTCAAAATAAAGCTAAAAAATTCTATTGCTTAGAAGTAGAGAGAAGATTAGATGATCCTTTACAATGGGGGATTAACATTTATTTATAATATACAAGACTGATCTATAATTAATAGGTGAATGCCACAAGAGTTCTATGGTAAGGTGACCAATCATTATGCGCCATATGCCAAAGATTGGGGAGTGTCAGCCAAATATTTTGCATCTGGTACAGGCTTGCCAATGATCACCCACTCACCTGAGAGACCTGTCACATTAATCCTTATTTGTTCTTAATGCATCATTGCTACAAATAGTGGCCCTATATTACCTATGCTTAGATCGAGAGGGCATTTTTCTTTATAACTTGTCTTAATATCATCCCCGAGGTGACCCAATCGTAGAACAGATTCTCAATGTTAGATCCAAGATGATACATGTTTGCGAACCCTATTTTACCCCATATAAAATACATAATGAAATTATTTAGCCATGAAAATTATTTATATTTATTTATTTATTATAAATAATTTTCACTTTATCTCCAAATAAATTTTTGGTTAGAAAATATTCAAATTAAATTCAATTTAGAGTTAGAGTTTAAATTTGAAGAAGTGCCCCAATCTTGTTTTTAAGCTATATCTAATTTTATTTTTTTTTTAAATAAAGTGTTCCAGAATTGAATGATAAGTAAAGATTAAAAAAAAATCAAAATAGAATGTAACATAAAAGATAGAAAAACTTATAGGAACAACACACTAAATTAGTGGCGTATACCTTCTATTTAAACAACAGTTAATGCCTATTAGCCATTAAGGACCCCTATAGCACACTAATTAGCACATTATATTAGCCTTTATTTTAGGTCAAATTTCAGGTTGTTTGTAGATTTGTGGAACACTTTTGTACTTGATATGATAATCTTTGCGTTTTAACGCTTTATTCATTACAAGTTACAACATCCTACCCCCCAACACAGCTTTTTAAAACTCTCTTTAAAAACCACAAAAATATATCTGGTGAACTATCTTAGAATTCATTCATCTCTAATCAATTTTTCTTTCTTTTTTATTTGGATTCGAAAAATGTCTAGTGAATCAATTATTAGGGTTACATTATGTTGAGATAGTGAAACTATTTATGACAGTAATAATGTACATTATAGTTGTCCACTCCAGTAGGATATTAAGTTTTTAATTTTACTTGACTACAAAACTTTCTTTTATAATTTATAGAAGAATAGTTATTATTAATCAAGATTATAAATTAATTGTTAAAGGGCAATATCCAATCTCTTTTTCACCACAAGATTTAGTAAATTATCCGGAGTTTAATATCTATGATGATGAATTTTTAACTAATTTTTTATGGCTTCAATTAAATATATAGATCATATCAAGCTAGCTACGCTTCAAGGATATGTCAGGAGGGAGCCTTGGGCTTGTCGTAAGGTTCTCCTTCTCAAACTGAAGTCTATATTCAGACCAAAACTTTTCATCTACTTATGTTGAAGTCCCTTTAACTTAGGTTAGTAGTTTTCCTTACATGAATGTTTATCAAAATATTCTTATGGGTAATATACTAATGAAATTATCAAAATCGGATATGAACCAAACTTTTCAAGAAAGAGGCTGGTAATGTCTACCATTATGATTGTTGTTGTTGTTCGTCTTCTTCTTCTCCTTTATTGTTGTTGCTCTTCTTTGTTGTTGTTGTTCTTATTATTGTTATTGTTATTATTATTGTTATTGTTATTATTGTTATTGTTATTCTTGTCGTTGTTATTATTGTTATTATCATTATTGTTGTTGTTATTGTTATTATTGTTGTTATTGTTGTTATTATTGTTATTATAATTACACTACTATTATTATTAATAGTATGTTTCACTATTATCAGTATATTTTTTTGTTTTAATGATTATTTTATATTTTTAAGGGTTTATCTCATTATGAGGTGAGCAATGCTAGAAATTAAGAATAAGATTATAATTTTGGTCATCTTTCTAATTTGAATGAATGAATTATGTTTGGAACATCCTTAAACGTTGCTTCTTTCTTGAGTTTTGGTGCTGATGACTCTATTGGTAGATCTATCATATGGAGATTAGTTTATATATATTTACTTGATAAATTAAATAATTGTAAATTTTTTGAATAGGAAAAATATAACACAAGATGAATATGTTCTACCAGCTAATATCGATAATATTGATCAGCCAAATTATGGCTCAACTTTAGACATAGTAATGACTTGCTTATTGCGGAGGTATCAAAAGATGGATTCCTTTTCTTAGCATCTGCAAATGATGCGAATTCTATGATGTCTAACTTATTATGAAATTCTTTATATTAGCAATAGCTGATGTCGCAGAGACTGTTTTATTAAAAAGAATCAATTTCATAAATGTCATCTCAATAATTAGTAACAATGTCACCGAAAATTCTTAGCCTCGATCTCATTCCCATTAAATTTTATTTCCTAATCATCTTTAGATGAAGTCGGATGTGTTTGCCTCGACCCGTTATAACAATAATAATAACGTACATTATTAATCTTTTTCTTGAAAACTTTTGTTCAGATCAGGTTTTAATGATTTTATTTACATATTATCCATAAGAATATCTTGAAAAATATTTATGCTAGGAAAACTACCAGCCTGAGCTACAGAGACGTCAAGATGAGTAGACAGACTTTCTATAAATTGCAGTGAAATTTTTTATACTCAGTTAAATTAAAAACTTGGCGTTGCACTAAGTGGACAACTATAACATACATTGTTACAATCATGAATAATTTTATCATTTCAAAATAATAAAAACTCTAGTAGTTAACTCACTAGACATTTTTTTGGATTCAAATAAAGAAAAATATTGAGATATTAGTGAGAGACGAATAGATTTTAAGCCGATTCACTAGAAAATTTTTGTGCTTTTTAAATAGAGTTTTGAAGAGCTTTGGAGGAAAAATTGATGTACAAAGTTTTGGAGCACACTGTTTTTCTCCGTCATAAAAATGTTAGTTAAGCACAAAATGTTTCAAAAACATATGAAAAGAAGCCTACAAAATGTTTGAAACTTGACCTAAAATAAAACCTCATATAGAGCACTAAATTAATTCAGTACACAATTCATAATGGATAACATACATTATGATATAGCGCATTAAATTAGTGAGTTGTTTCTATATTTTGTCATCTTTTATGTTGCATTATGTTTTATTTTACTTTTTAACTTTCAATTAGTTGTCATTTTAGTTTTAGACTCTCTTTTTTTCTTCTTGTAAAAAGGTAACTCTATTTTCACCCTAAATTATAAATCTCGAATATAGTAAAAAATATATAGAATTTATGATCAAAATATTTATAAAGTATTTTTGTTAGACACTTCTCATATTTTAGAAAAAGTATTATAATCGCCCATTATGTAAATAAGCTATAACATAAAATATGTCTCCTTTATTAGCTTTGCATATCAACATCAACTGAACATGAATGTGAATTTCCGGCTTATTGAGGCTAATGCATATAATTAAAAATGATGATGTATTTTAAATGATTAACATGTGTAAAGCACAATTTCAACTTTCAAACACTTCTTTGAAATTTATTTTTAAATATTATTTTTTTTAATTTTTATGTTCAAACACCCACTAAATATTCCCAACCGACTAGTAATGTCATGACTCATTTCATTAAATCGTATAATTATAATAAATTAGTATAAGATATAATATGAACATTTAATTATAAATAATATAAATAAATATTACAACTAATATTCGTTAATTGTTGATTTTGCATGTGGGGGGTACCACTTCAACATCGCGATACCCAAAAATGAAAAGTAGGCAGGCTTTTAGGGAGTCTTCGTCTGCGAGTCTGCTATAAAGAAGCTAGTAAAGGCTCCACCCTACCAGCGGCTACTCAACCTAGGCCTCTCCCATTTCCACAACACTTCATGTAAAGGATCGTCTGGCTGGTAAAAGTACTTATACCTGAAACTCGTTCATTTCAATTTATTTGTTTGATTTTGATATGATATAAAACACAAATGAAAATAATAATAATAATAATAATAATATATATATATTTATTTTTTAATTTTAAACATGTTACGTGAAATATTGAAATTAAAAAATTATTACAAAAGAAACAAACATTTTTGTAAAAATGCTAACAAAGAAAGAAAATATACAAATTAAAATGAAGGAAATAATATCAAACTCAACATAATTTCATAAATGGAGTTTGAGAAGGAGAGAGCTTACGCAGATCATACTCTTACTTTAAGTAAATAGGTTGATTTTGATAAACATTAGACAGAAAACAGATGGAAAAGACGTCAATAGTAACAAGTAAAAATACCAACATTGGTTATGGTGCAGTGGATGATGCTACTCCATCCTTAACCAGAGGTCGAGGATTCGACTTTGGATATGGAGAAAACTCTGTTGGGAGCGTTGTCACCTTAATGGGCCCTACAACGCGCGATTTAGATTAATCGGGGCTCCAATGCAGACACCGAACACCGGATGAAAAATTAAAAAAAAATAAAAAATTAAATAATAATAAAATTATTTAATAAATATATTTTTTATTAATAAATATTTGGGTTATTAAACTATAATTGAAATATACATAAGATATAATATAAATATGTACAATAATATACCCAATATATTTTTACACAATGAGATCTGCAGAGGATATAATGCACTCGATCTGTATCACTATAGGTTGTTTTCGATAGATCATTGGCTCAAGATAATATAAAATATATATTTAATGTAAATTGAAAAAAGAATATTTTTTAATATTAAATTTATTTTTCGTAAAACTTTTGGGAGAAAAGCTTTAGGGTCGTTTGGTTGGAAAGCAAGTTCTCACGGAATTACTAATTTTGAGATTGATTATTCCATTCAAGGGATAAACATAACACTACAATTCCAAGATAACTAATTTCAGTATGAGTTATTCCATAAATTTTATTCCAATCAAATATAGAATAAGTTAATCTTCAAATTAATTTCGTAATTAGTTATTCTTATCCCTTCTACCAACCAACCCCTTAGGGATCTTTTGGTGTGAGATATTAGGAATAAATAGTGTTGGATTAAAATAAAGAACTATTTTATTCTATGTTTAGTGTGAGGTATTAATTAGTATCCGAATTACTTATCCCACTATTTACATCATAGTGATGAGATAAGTTATCACATATACATGATGGGATAACTAATCTCGAAATTAATTATCCTGGAATAACTCTTTTCCAACCAAACGACCCTTAGGAGAGAGCACATGATACACTTTATCATTCTATCCCTGAATTGTTTATTTTCAATTATAACCTTAATTTTCTTAAATTTTTTGGACAAGCAAATTATTCACTTTTTTTATTTTATACCAGAATTGTTAATAATTTCACAATTTATCCCAAAATTATAATACTTATCAACCAACCAAACAACCCCTTAAAATAGTACAAAAACCACAGGGGTATTCCTGGAATGTTTTTTCGTAGCAAATTTAGTTTTGGCATTAGATCTGGAAAAGCTTAAAAAACAATTACCAAAGACAAAATACTGTAAAAGGATGATAAAAAGCTTCGATTCGTACTATTCAAGACAACAGCTATTTAGGAGCCCGGGACCAAATTGAATCTCTCCACCGTAATATAATATATTTCTCTGTTTTTTTTTAAAATGATCGATTTTGATTTGATACGGTGTTTAAAAAAATAAAATTTAAATTTAAATTTTATAATTTTAAATTAAAATTATGTCAATGTACTAAAATATCATTTAATCTTATAATCTTAAAAATAACATGTAAAAATTTAAAATTAAAGTATTATTAAAAAAATAGAAAAGAGTCAAAAATATCCCTGAACTATCTGAAATAGATAAAAAATACCCATCGTTAGTTTGTTGGTTCAAAAATACTCCTCTGTTAAATATTTGATCCAAAAATACCCCTCCCCTTAACGGAATTTCACCAAGCATGCCACCTAGGTAAAAGAGTCACGTGGCTATGCCACCTCACCATCCACATGTAAAATTTTATTTTTCGAAAAAAAGTCAAAAATACCCCTGAACTATCTGAAATTGATCAAAAATGTACCTCGTTAGTTTTTTGGCTCAAAAATACCTCTCCGTTAAATATTTAGCTCAAAAATACTCCTTCCATTAACGGAATTCCACCAAGCATGCCACCTAGATAAAAAAGAAACCACGTGAATATGCCACATCACCATCCACATGTAAAATATTATTTTTTAATTATATGACATTCCTTTCTTCTTTATTTTTATTTTTATTTTTTTGCAAAGCAGTTTTATCAATTTGAAAAATAATATGATCAGCAAAATTAAAAAATTCTAAAAATATTAAATAAAATGAAACAAATCAGTGTTTTTACTCAATTTAGTTTAACGTTTTTGGAATTTCTCGACATTGGAAAAATACTAAATAAATTTTATTAAAGGAGTGCAAATTATCAATTTTTTTCATTATATGATAAACTTTTCACTTAGATTATTAAAGAAAATTATATTCATATTTTTCTAATGATTAAAATATATTAAATGTCATTTACTTTTCTGAAAGTGATATTTTCAAAAATTCTAAGAATACCTTGACGTTTAAACATAAAATTAGAAAAACTATCTACATTCATTGAGCCCAGAAAAATAAATCAACATCACTGAATATAATCGTTTTATTTAATTCCTTCATCAAGAAGAAAGGAATAACATATAATTAAAAAATAAAATTTTACATGTGAATGGCGATGTGGCATAGCCACGTGACTTTTTTACCTAGATGGCATACTTGGTGGAATTCCGTCAAGAGTAGGAGTATTTTTTAGCCAAATATTTAACGTAAGGATATTTTTAAGCCAAAAAACTAACGAGCGATATTTTAATCCATTTCAGATAGTTCAGGGGTATTTTTGACCATTTTCTGAAAAATAAAATTTTACATGTGGATGGTGACGTGGCATAGCCACGTGATTTTTTCTTTACCTAGGTGGCATGCTTTGAGGAATTCCGTTAAAGAGAGGGATATTTTTGAGCCAAATATTTAACGGAGGGATATTTTTGAGCCAAAAAACTAACGAGGAATATTTTTGATCCATTTCAGATAATTTAGGACTATTATTTATTCTTTTCCGTTAAAAAAAATAAAAAGGTTATTCTTTTTGAAATAAATCAAAAAGAAAAATTGTCATTCATTTTAAAATAAAGAGAGTACATATTTAATATCAACTGCCCAAAATTATGCAACTGCTAATAATATAAGTATTTATAACAATATCATTGATCTGGACTATTTCATCATGGACATTTTCTCAAATACATTATCAGATAAATCCGTTCGCTAAAAAATAAAACAGATGAGAAGGAAATAAATTATTAACTTGGATTCTTGTAATCAAGAATGCACTTTTGTGAACACTTACTTGTGCTGCCAGCACATGGATCTAAATGTTGCGATGATTTTGATGTCATGAGGCAGACGATAAGGTCAGCAAATGCATCAACTATGTACTTGTGTGTGCTCTTCGGATTTAATGTAAGATAACACATGAGAAGTTCATGTAACAAATCCCAATTGCCTCTTATGTCAGTTAAACCACGTGCCTCCACCATTTCTTGCATTGATATTCGGAAATCCAAATACGGGTCAGGGGAATACGTGGGGATGGCGATGCTCCCGTCTACAACGAGTGCATCCGATTCCCGCGGTTCTACGGAAGATAAGGTGGATGTCAAAGAAGAAGACATAGACGATGATGAGGAGTCGATGATAGAGTTGGAATGCCCCGGGGACGAAAAAAAGAAACGTTGCGAGGCGTAAACCGTGGCTAAATCAGGGGTAGTTGCTAACTCATAAATATAGTCTGATTCTTCTGAGATAGTGGTGGAATAATTAGTGGATGAAGAAGATGTAGGAATATTGGAGTTGCAATCTAATGATAAGTTATAAAGGGAGTTGAAATTTGTAATGGAATTGCAAAAATGCAAACTAGAATGATGCTCATTACTATTATGGTTGGCAGATTGTGGGGGCAATGGACGTTTGAGTTTAGTGAAACAAAGATTTAGGTTTGTTCCAAGTGTATTTCTGGGCATATTGTTTGACAGTTTGGTTGTTTGAGAGATGTAATGAGGGAAATGGGGAAGGCTAATTAGGAAGAAAATTGGTTGGGTAAATAGTAGAGTGAGGTGAAGCTTAAAAGTAGAGAGATGAGTGGGGAAATGGGGCAAATATATACATATACTTTAAGATAAGATGTCGTAAAAGTTAGGGTGTGGATTACCTGCCCATAATTAAATGAAGTTTACTTGTGATTTGTGTTGATTAGGACTTTCTCACACAGTCTAAAAATATTGTTTGTTTTCTTTCTCAATTTACAACAATTAAAAAATATCTTTATTTATTTTTTGTGGCGGCTGTTTGTAATCAATTGAAAATTTGAAGAAGTGTAGTAACTAGTCAATTATTTTATTAGTAGGTTTTACTAAACTATCGTGTTATGATTAGAGGTAATGTATATTATCGATTTCATTATAAAAATGGCAGTTTTGTTCCAAACTTACGGATATTTTTGATAATTTTAAAAAGTTATGGATACAAGTTATGTATTTTTTGAAAAACAAAGTGAAATATATTTTCAAAAACTATGGCCGACACATTTATAACTTCAATCCAGACATGATTTTAAATATTGAGGAATTCATGACTAAATGGTAGCCTAATGAAAATACGAAAAAACAAATTTTATTAGTGATACATATTGTATATTAATTGTGTTCTTCTTTCAATACACCTCATCTTCTTCCCACCTAAGGATGTCAAACGGGTCAGTTTTAACCGGCCCGAACCGACCCACTAAAGGAAATCGGACCAGTTTGACCCGGATCGGTAAGCCCAAGGGCTTTAAGGGCCCGAATTTCGGTCCGGTTGGATTTTGGATTTGGGCCCAATTAACCCATATCGGACCTAATCCGGTTAGGGCCCTCCAATTAACCGGCCTGGCCCGGCCTGGATAAGCTTATTAATTTTATTTTTTTAAAATTTTGGTAAATTGGGCCAAACTAGCCATTGGTGCAATGGCTATAAACGACTATAACGGCGAGTTTGGGCCCAAATATTAAAAAAAAAAAAAAATTATTGAAAATCATTTTTTAACCCCAAAAAAATTTCTATATACCCTACACTTTCAAATCATTTTCCACATAATTTTTCATTCTCTCAATTCTCAAATCTCATTCTCTCTCAAATCTCATTTCTCAATTCTCAATTCTCAATTCTCAAATATTCTATATATTTAATTTCTAAGTGCTCACTTTACTTTTTTAAATTTTGCGATTACTAAGTACGAGTGGAAGTTTCTAAAGTCACAACCTTCGAATACTTCCAAAATTTGGTATTGTCGTTCCATCTCTTACTTTTAATTTTTAATTAGTGTATTAATTGTTGAATATTTATTTTTATTACTTTTTGTGTATTTTTTTAGTTTGATTTATACTATGGATAAATTAAGAAACATCGGTAAAAGTGTCAAAAAATTTTGTTCCGGAAGTGGTAGTGGTAGCAAAAAGCGAATTACTAGTGGTAGAGGTACTTCAAGTACTAGATATACCCGTGTTCCTTCGCCTCCGGTACCACTTAGTCAACCTTTTGAGGAAGAAATAGGTGTAGGTGCTCACGATATAGATTATTTAGAAGTTCAGAAAAATTACAGTATAGAAGAAGAAAATGAAGTAGATGCGGTTGATTTAGATGAAGATGAAAAAAATATTAATGAGACACCCGAAGTAGGAAATGCTAATGTTAGATCCGAATAGGTTA
The DNA here is from genome assembly GCF_002878395.1 of Capsicum annuum. Taxonomy (NCBI): domain Eukaryota; kingdom Viridiplantae; phylum Streptophyta; class Magnoliopsida; order Solanales; family Solanaceae; genus Capsicum; species Capsicum annuum. The sequence goes on along the minus strand of NC_061119.1, from coordinate 139,260,232 downwards.
ATCTCCCTCCCCGTGCCCCAAGAGCTCGTAAACAAACTAGTGTTGCATGAAAATTTTTGAACGTATATCAAATACTGAGGTGCAATGCAATATTTGTCAAAAAATATATAAGCATAAAACAGGAGGCAAGCAAGGGGGTACGGGTACGTTATGAGACATTTAGCTGAAGACCACGAAATAGAGTTAAAAATTGCACAAGGTGGTGAGGCTGTTGGTGGCCCACACAAATTAAAATGGACCCAACAACCGGTCATGTAACGAAGAAGTAAATAAATTGAGGGACCGAGAAAAAATAGCAAAAATGATAGTTGTAGGTTGTTTGCCTTTTAGTTTTCCTTCTTCTGGTGCTTTTATTCATTATATTCAAGTAATTTATAATCCTATGTTTAATGGTATTCATAGAAGTACTTGTCGGTCTGATATTTTTAGACTTTATTCACAATATTATTTTTATTTATCTACATTATTAAAAAAATATTCAATGTAGAATATCCCTAACTTCTGATCTTGGTCGTGCTGTAAATAAAAATTATTATTTAACCGTTACTTGTCAGTGGATAGATAGTTTTTTTGTGATGCAAAAACGTATTCTTATTTTTTTATATGATAAAGATCGTAAACATACTGGATAATTTATTGCTGACTCGATACATAAAGTTGTAACATTTTATGGTATCGAAAATAAAATATTATGTATCGTTTTTGATAACGCTTCTAACAACAAGACTGTTATAACAAAGTTGAAATCTAAGCTATCATCGCTGTTACCTGAAATTTTTCATATCAAGTGTGCATGTCATATATATAATTTAATTGTAAAAGATGGTCTTGAGTTTTTTGTGATTTATATTGAAAAAATCTGTCTTGCTATTGATTTTATACAAGGAAATAATCGTACATCGAGAATTAAAGAATTTAAAGTTAAATGTCAAGAAAATGGACTTGCACCGATATTGATGCCTGAGGAAATTGATATTAGATGAAATTCTACGTATGATTTTTTAAAAACTTGTTATAAATATAGAGTTCCTATTACATTAGCTTTTAACCAACATTGTGGTTCATTTGCTGATTCTGCCGATTGCATGCTACTTGATTCTGATTGGGTTGTAAGTTTTTGGAAAATTTTTATGTAGCTACAGTTGAATTTTTCGGTGCTTATTATCCTACTGTTTGTAATATTTTGGGATATATAACCGATATTTCTGGTTTGCTCAAAGAATATAAAAATAAAGAAGGTTATGAAAATATTGTTGGTGTCATGTTTACTAAATTTAAAAAATATTTTTTTCCGATTCCTCCTATTTTCTTGGTTGGTGCTATGCTAAATCCGTGCATTAAATACCATACTATGTGCCACTTTACTACTCTTATTTATCGTAACTTAGAAATAAATACTAACAATGATTCTGATCAAGTACAACCTGATTTATGGACGGCTACGTCTGATGCAAATGCTTACATAGATAAATTATATAACCACTATGCTGATTTAGTTGGTTTAGCTATACCGACACATATCAGTCCAACTGTCGCTCCTCATCCTCCCGATGTGCCATTATTTTCTAAAAGGCTGGCACATTGTGGTTTTACTGATTCCTTTTATTATTTACCCTGTTGGAACAGTGTTGACGAGGGAGCTTAAACATCAACTTATCGGGAAGAGCTTAAGTATTATCTTTGGTCGCCGCCAGAGGATCACAGACGACGGATCAACACATTGAATTGGTGAAGAAATAATGAATCATAATATTCTGTACTTTCAAGATTAACTAAAGATATCTTGAACGTTCCAATGTTAACCGTTGCATCAGAGAGCGCCTTTAGTCAGGGACGACAGCAACTTGGAGACAACCGACACTCATTGGGAAGCAATGCAATGAATGTTCTAGTTTGCCTCAAAGATTGGATTAGAGAAGAAAGAAGAAATCAAGGAATGGAACTGGAGCCGAGTAACGAGCAGAAACTTGAAGAAATTATGACTTCGCGGGAGAACTCAGCAGAATCAAGTCCAATGCATTGGTTAGCCCCCGTTGACTTTGACTATCCTATGCAAGTTTTCGTTAATATTAACATGGAAGAGTTGGAAAAAAGGATGCATAATTTGTAGATTTTTTATTCATGTAAATTATAAATTTTGGATCATTTTGCAATCAATAAAATTCAACATTCATTAATTAACTATTAAGTATTATTAATTTATTATATTAAGTAGTACATGTTTTGTATATTATTGTATAAATCTTCTATACACATGTATATTTAATGTATATATTTAATGTATCCAAGTGTACATGTTTTACAAATTAGTATATAACTATATAACTATATAACTATATAACTATATAACTATATATATATATATATATATATATATATAACTATATATATATATATACACATATTGTAGTATATATAAATGTTTATTGTAGAATAGTATATATTTTATTTAAAGTAGTGCATATATATTGAATGGTGTGTATATATCTTCTATAGACATATATATTTAACGTATAAATGTGTATATGTTTTATATATTAGTATAATATAAATATCTATATATTGTAATACATATATATTGTAGTATATAGTTTATTTAATTTTAAAGTAGTACATATATATTGAATGGTATGTATATCTCTTCTATACACGTGTATATTTAACGTATACATGTGTATATGTTTTATAAATTAGTATGTAAGTATATATATATATTGAATGAAGCGTATATATGTGTATATATTATATCTTCTATAGACTTATATATTTAACGTATACTAGTGCATATATTTTATATATTAGTATATAAGTATATATATATAGTAGTAAATATATATATATGTACATATATATATATATATATATATATATATATATATATTGTAGTATATACTTTATTTAAAGTAGTAGTACATATATACTAAACGGTGCATATACATGTGTATATATCTTTTATAGACATATATCTTTAACGCATACAAGTGTATATGTTCTATAAATTAGTATGTAACTATATATATATACATATTGTTGTATATATATGTATATTGTAGTATATATTTTATTTAAAGCAGTACATATATATTGAATGATGTGTATATATGTGTATATTTCTTCTAAAGTAGTATATATTTAACGTATACAATACATGTGTATATGTTTTATAAATTAATATATAACTATATATATATATTGTAGTATATGTTTTATTTAAAGTAGACAAGTAATACATAAATATTGAATGATGCGTATATGTATATGTATATATCTTCTATAAGCGTATATATTTAACGTATAAATGTGTATATGTTTTATAAATTAGTATATAACTATATATATATATATTGTAGTGTATATATATATTGTACTATTGTAGTATATGTTTTATTTAAAGTAGTACGTATAGTCATATATAATTATATATTGAATGGTACGTATATATGTGTAATTGTTTATATATTTTTTAAAAAATATATATTGTATAATTGTAGTGTATATAGTGTATATAATTGTAGTGTATATAGTGTATATTGGATTTTTCATTTTTTAAAAACAGATTTGACTGATTTTTAACCGGGTTTGACCGAATTTAGGTGGGTTTAATCGGGTTGGATTAAGTGGACCGATTCAGGGTTATTTTCAACATTTTTACTGTTGAACCCCGAACCGGCCCAGCCCACCTAACCCCAACCCGGACCGAAACCAGCCCACAACTCGAATAAACAAAACGGGCAGGTTCCAGATTCGCCTGACCCGACCCACTTGACACCCTAATTCCCACCCAAACCAAACACCAAACCAATCATTTATAATATTTATATAGGTTCTATATAAATATTTTTTAAATAATATTTTTGCTTGCACGTCAAACACAAAGAAACAAATAAAAATTCACTTTTTTTTTTTTTTCCACAAAAAACATTTTTCTTCACCCTCCTCCCCGTGTCCCCGTCCCAAACCAAAAGCTAAAAACTGTACTAATGATGCTAATTTCACCCTTTTTTCTTTGCCTTACATTTGGGTAAACCTAAAAGAAAGATGGTACGGGGATGTTTTCTAGTTGTAGTTAGAACTAACGCCATAGGTATGATGTACCTAACAAAATTTTTATGGCATGGTGTAACTGCAGCCGTTAAATTTGGCGTCCAAATAAGGTCAAAGAAAATTATTAATCTTCCTAATAAAGTCGCTGGTAGTTCTCTACTAATATCTTTTTTAAATATTATTGTTGAGGTTGCAACTTTATTGAAAAAAGCTCGTCGTAGAATTCACAATGGTGGTGATAATTTACAAGTCCATGTTGACTTGATATTTTTTCTTAAAAAATATTTATACCAGTTTATTTTATTAAGTTACTTTTATTAATTATAATTTTGAAAATTTTAATTTAATTACTAGCACTCGATGTTATTTAATTTTAATATATAGGGGTAATATAAAAAAAAAGCAATCAATTTCTTTTGATTTTGCTAAAATAAACGAGTAAAAAAATTTTTTTTTAATGTAAGATCTAAGTAAAATAAAATGCATGAAGTATAATTTAGCAAAGGTTATTGTAATAATAAATATTAAGCACCTGTAAATCGTAATTTAATGAAGATAAACAACTTTACAGCATTAAAGTTATGAAATTTACAATACATAGCAGTAGGGCCTTATCATTGTTTAAGTTGGAAGCAAGGTGCACATGTTTTCTAAGCTGTGTTCATAAGCTCAGATCAGACGAAGCAGGCCACCACCAATTTTCTACTATTCCTATTACTTAATTTGTTGTTACTTTCAGAAAGATATAATCGGGCCAATTATCCACAGTAAGAGCTTATAAATTCTACCCTCTCAAGATCCCACTTAGTGGGATTACTCGATTAATTTAAATTCATACTAAGTAGATCAACTATGGCCTCCATTCGCCCTTTACTTGTTAATGTTTTTTAGATGATCACTCGACATTTTTTTTTTGAAACCCCCTCCAAGAAATTTATAATTTCTGCTACAACCTCTGTCCTTCGGGTGAATACTCTCTTGTAAGCACTTTGTGGTAATCTGTTCACTGTAGAATAGCTCACTAATTACACAGATATAAACTGCACTATGCAAGCCCCTTGCGACGAATTCATGACTGAGCAAGAGATGAAAGCTAAATTCGATCCAGGTCTTCCACATGGAAGATCCACCTCCCAACCCCTCAACTATGTCCTTGTGAAGATTTCATTTTTCTTTTTTCAAAGAAATTAATTATCTGCCAAAATTAGGTATAGCTGACATGCAAAATCCCACTAAATTAATGATAAGCCTTCTTTTTTAAAACAAAAAAATCTGTAAAGAGAAAAAAAGAAGTAATTTTATTTTAGGTTATTAGGAGAAGGGAGTTACTTGGTTGAGGAAGTGCGTGGTCATTGTCAGTCCAACACAATTAGGAAAGTGAAACATCAATTGCCAATGATTGTCTCATAACAACACCATCTCCCTCTTCCATCCTCATTTTTTTTTTTTAAATTTCATTAAAATGGAACTTAAGATATAAAAATATTAAAAATATCTTCATTTTTTTTTATAAATTCTAAGAATTTCTATTTCTCTATTTTAATTAGAAGTTACAAATAGAAAATAGAAGTGCCTCATTTTCTTTTCAGATACAACTTAGTGGATTGAAGTGACGATTTCCTTCTCCATTAATGACATTTTTGAGGGTGCAGTTTCTTGCCATTATTGTCTCAATTTCTTTAGAATTTTCAAATGAGGTATTTTCCCCTAATTTCATCTTCACTCCCATCTTATCAACTTCAACAACTTAATTCAAAAACTAAATAAATATTCATCTTAAATTTTTTTAGGTCTTGTCCATTAACATTGTTGAATAAAGGCTTAATATATAGAAATTTTTAGCTCTTATCACTTCAATGAACATGATGGATCTAGATATAGGATCATCTTTTAATCTTGGAATCTCTCAGTTAGACAACATTAAACAAAATGGAGATATTAATTTTGTTCCTAGAGTATTTGACAAAGACTTTGATGATTTTCATAAAAATAAATTCAAATATCGAAATGATTCCTCTGTGATGAAGAAATTACATCATAAAATGAAAAAGAAAAAAAAAGAGCGAATTAGTCTAAGAAAGAGGATCTACCAGTTCTGGAGGCATAGTTCGTGAAAAAAGAAAAAGAGTCGTTCAAGTCACAAATAGAGACACCCTTCCAAAGGTATTGTATGTTTTTACTAGCAATAATTTAGGTCGAGATACATATTTATATTCATCTGATAATTTTTTTAATTTGTATCTCTAACTATTTATCACTTTTATTATACGTATATCTTGTTAGAAATATGGAGAATGTAATATGTATTGAGAGATACATGTAATAACTGTAAGATATACACGCTTTGATGTACAAATATAGTATGTATATCTTACAAGATTTTATAAATGTATCTGTTATGTAGATACATGTACCTTTCATAAGAGTTTATATCTCTTACAAAAGTACAAGATAGTATTATGTATTTTCTAATTTCAGCTAAAGTATGTATCTTTTTCAAAATTAACTATTTTTTGTGTGTCATTTTTCAGGGTATGAGTTATATTATAAAAGAGATCTCAATACATTCTTTAAGATTTGGAAACTCCTATAATGCCAAATTCAAAGATGAATTAAAAGAAATTATCAGACAAGAAGTACGACTGTTTGCTGAGATAATTTTTGGATGTTATCTTAAAATTTACTGTCTAATTACATTTGACAAATTATAAAATGTTTACTTATGCTTGAGATCTAATAAAACAATCAAGAGGAGATGTATGTCTTCGTCAAGGGCAATATTCTTAAATTTTCTATCTTTGAATTTGCCTTTAATCACTGATTTGAAATGCACCGACAATATAGAAGAATTCTTATATCACAATTCATCTCCAAGAATACTGATGCAAAAGTATTTTCCTCAATCCACAAATGATGTTGATGAGAAAATATTGGTACAATATTTACTCATAAAAAAATTTAAAATAGTCAAGATGCTCTTCAAATGACTATTTTATACTTCATCCACACATTTTTTTTCCAGATAAAAGATGATCTTGTTTCTTTGTCATATATTAAGATGGTGAAGGATGAAAAGTATGAAGGTATTCTTTGGAGTAAAGTTGCTTTCTCCAAGTTGATGACCTCACTTAGACAAGAGTTTTTCGTTGAAAAGAAGTTATATAAGTTATGTGGAATGCCTCATGTGCTTAATGTGTGGATGTTTAAAAGTTGCTCGTAAGTTAAAAAATTCCTTGTTGTCCGGTAGACGAATTTTGAACTAAAAGATTGTGGCAGTCAGGCCACAATAAAATCAATTTATTGTCGGAATATTTAGCAAGGTACAATAGTGATGGTATGTATTTTACACGTTGTGATGAATTATATTATTTTTAATTTTTCTTTTTTTAATGTTAAATTTTTTTGCACAGTATTCATATTTGAACGTCGTTCCTACCGTGGAGGAGCTTGATAAACTAGACTTTTCTCCTATTAGTTTTGCTTCGTTTGATCTTGCAACAAAGAGTATACCATCAACATCATTCGGTTTGAAAAGGTGAATGAAGCTGAAATTTAGCATATATCATGATGATTTTGAAAATTTCAATACTAAATCTCCCGAGCATCTGATGAAGAAAACACATCATGCATCAGTTATGGCATCTGCCCATTCGAATAATAAAAAATTATTGTAGTCCAAAAAAGGTGCCAAAGGAAGTATAATATGATACAAATGCTTTAAAAGTTAATTAGTTGGATAGGACACCTAAATCTCCGATTGATCCCATTTTCTACTATGATTTGGATACTTCAACAAATAGGTTTCAAGGTCAACGAACATCACCATATATCAGAGAAAGTGATTGAAAAATCTACCAAGAGACCTCTGAATCAACAATTGTTAAAGTCATACTTACAATCATTTGACTCGGAGATGAAGTCATTTATTAAGATATGTAAGTATAAATTTAGCGTTATCATTCGCTTTAATTACAGTACCCACATATACTTACAGATTCTACCTCTTTCATATTACTAGGTCGATAAAAAATTCAATGAACTTTAGACAATAGTTGCTATCAATAAATAAAGACTATGAAATCATTGAAGGTGAAACACTTTCATGAGGAGAAGGTAACTTGATTTTTAATTTATTGAATTTGTATCAATTATATTTTACTATGTGGGACAATATATTTAAATTTTAGGTTGATCTTAGGATAGAGAGTTCACATGAAGACCACCATTAAAACATCCTGAGTTTTCACCCTTAGAAAATTTTCTGAAATTCTGTTCTCCTAAACTAATTGACTCAGGGGTACGCGTGATATGGTCCTTTCATAGGCTAACCAGTGTTAGTTGGTGGGATGGTTTTGATCACTGGAATGGTTACGACTTAGAGGTATGAATTGTAGGGCTTGGTATGATTCGTATCAGGGACTCATATGGTGGATAGTGTTTGATTCTTCTGGTATTTCATTCTGCATATTATACGAGTTATGGGTATGGATCGTATACTGTGGTTACGACTTGGTTGGATGAGTCGTATACTGAAAAGTGTTTGATCTAAGGGTTGAGGCTTGGATGCGAGTAGTGGTTACCAATCGTATAGTAGGGTACGACTCACATGAGTCAGTCGTATCCCTGTGGCGGGTTTTAAGGGACTTAAGTAAAGATATTCTAGATATTTCCCAACACACCCTGATTAGGACCCACGACTTCTAATATACTTAGGAGGTTATTTACCCTATTATTCTATTTATTAACACTTAGAAACTATTCCAAAACATCTCATGATTCTCTCAAGAGCTTTTGGGGCAATGAAGCTAGGGTTTCAACTAGGGGCTTGCTTTGGTGATTTCCTTCCATCAATTATTCGATATAAGGCATGATTATATTCCCTCATTGTAATTGCAACTAAAGGCATGATTTATATGATTAATTTCATGGTTTTACTATTTCATGATTATGGTTTTTCAACTATTATTGGGGATTTTCATATTGAATGCTTGGTTTTGGTTTTCTATGGTTTTAATTATGCTTTTATATGCATTAATTATGGTTTTAGATGATTGGATTTCATGGTAATGGTTTAATGGTCTTTGGAATTCATTTTGGTTATATAATGCCCCCAAGGTGTTTGATGAAACTCTTGCATGTTTTAAACTGGATAAAATATTTATGCATGGTTTAAATGGGTTGAAAAGGATAAAGGCTAAATGGTTATTCTTGTAGAGAACATGGAAGTATTCCAAGTGGATTTAATATGGTATATGGAAAGGGCACCTAAGGTCCCTTAACCTAAATAGTTTGACTATGGATATTACTTGCAAGTAAAGGGTGGTTTAATGAAACCAAAAATATTGTCCTTGGTTAAAAATGGTAAATAGATTGTTTGGACATAGTTTTAATTGGACATTAATGGTGGGACATATACCTAAGCTGTGGAAGGTGGCAGTCTCGGAGGGGGGGGGGCAAAACCGAAAACTCATATTTGTCGATATGAGGGGTCTTGATGACCACGCGCGAGTGTCACATTTATATTAGAGGGATGAACTATTCATACCATGGAATATTTCATAATCGTGCGACTACATGCACTAGGCCCTTTCAGCAGGGGAAGCTGAACCCATATCGCCCATGGGTGGTTAGGACGGAAAAGCTACATAGCCCAGGTAAAGGTTTAAATTTTATTCTATACTCGGTCCCTTTTCCCGACACTTATATATATATGTATGGTTGTATGCACTATGGATGGTTTTACTTGGTTTTATGACTGACATTATTTTATCCTTATCTTGAGATTCATGCTAGTGGTCATTTGCTAACCTTGTCTAATGGCGGCTGTATACCCACGTTATGCAGGAACCAACCATTCTTTTTCTCCCATTTAGCATGCGAATTTGGTATCAATATTTGGGCTGAAGTGGTAAGCTTCTATCCTTTTGGAAGGCATCATTTCATGTTATGTACTTTCTTTAGACCCTTTCCTTTTATTCTAGATTTTGGTTTTGGACATGGTTGGGGGCATGTCCCAACCAAATTTGTTTACTCTTTTGGATAGAGGCTTTATGGTACTTCTAGGGGTTGGTATGTGAAGTATCGGTAGAGGTATCAGCCTTAGCAATGGTATTGATATTGAGGCTAGCATCATCGAACATAATTTCTCACTATTTTATCATATTTACATTTTGGGATTGATTTTCATATTATATTTTTGGTATTTCTTTTGATTTATGGTCTATGGTTTGGTTTGGTACGGTTGGTCGGTTGGTGGGGTACGGTTGGACTCAGTTGGGTCTGTCATGATCGTGACCTTATCTTAGAGTCTTAATGCAAAAAATAATACTATCTTGTTATATGTTTGAAATTCAGCCCATCTAAGGCTAGGTATAGGTGGTTGGGTTGGGCAATAAGAGGCAGTCCCCATTCCTGGTTGGATTTGGTATGCCCATTACGACAAGGCCTACGGTTGGGTCATGTTAAGTTGGCATCAGAGATTTAGTTTCATGGTAAACTAAGAAGTCCACAAAGCCGTGTCGAGTAGAGTCTCTTGTGGGAGTGTGAAATGTGCCATACTCATAAGAGAGAGGCTTCAAAATATTTAGGAATGTTTTAATTTCTTGGTATTCTATCATCAAGCTTGAGTTATCAATTCTAGAATCTCCTCTAATCCTTGTTTGTTCATCTTTTATATCATGCCTCATAGATCTGGAACACAAGGAAATTCTTCTATCCCATTTTAGGATAATGCTGAAGGGGTACGTCCTGTGTCTCAAGTATATATTCGATCTCATGGTCCTATTTCTGATAGTGCTGGAGTTCCTCCTATTTTGGCTAGTTCTCCTTACGTCCATCTAGGCAACGTGATGAATATAGAATTTTGTCAGTCTATTCATGTTATTCCCTAATTGGTTGCAGCGGAGGCTGAGCGGGGTGCGACTAGTGCTTTGTCTATTGAGGCCATAAGGGTTGATCAATTTATGAAGATGGGTTCTCCAACTTTTATTGGGGTAAAGGTGAAGGAGGATCCACAGGGCTTCTTAGATGAGATGGAAAAGATCTTTCGAGTATTGCAGGCTACTAATGTAGAAGGGGTTAAATTTGTAGCTTATCAGCTCAAGGATGTTGCTTATTAGTGGTATGTGAAGTTGGGACAGGGATAGAGGTGATATAGAAGAGGAATAGTTGTGGAAAACAAAGATGGAGGAGCTTGTGAACATTATGCAGGGGAGAATGTCTGTAAATGAATATGCTTTGAAGTTTGATCAACTATCAAGGTATGCTCCTAATTTGGTGGCTGATATGAGGTCGAGAATGAGAAGTTCGCTTCTGGGATGAATAAAGATTTGATTATGGAGAGCAAGATTGCCTTGCTGATTAAAAATATGCGCATCTCAAGGTTGACTGTTCATATGCAGTAGGCTAAGGATAAGAAAAGGAAACAAGCAGAGTTTGGGGATAGGTAGAAAAAACAGAGCATGTATTTTGATTAGGCAGGTACTCAGTCTAAGGGTGGTAGAGATAGTGGCAAATGGAAGAACAAGAAGTGGGGGAGTTTGGGTTTATTTTTTTCTAGTGCTCCTTACCACAATAGTCAAGAAACAGGCATCATTAAGGTGGTTTCAATTCTCGAGCACAGGTTGCTCAATCTCAGGTGAGCAGAGTTTAGTCAGTTTCTTTTTGTACTTCTTATTGATACTGTAGTCGTCCTCATCGGGGTTATTGTGAGGAAGGAAGGGATAAGTTCTTTAAGTGTGGCCAGGTAGGCCATCGGCATAGGGATTGTCCGATCAATAAGGTTTCTATGTAGGCGAATAAGATTCCTTTGACTTCATCTTTTACTCCTGTACTTTGTGGTCTGGCATCTGCTTCTTTTACTGATCCTGGTTCTAGTGTTGGTCAGAATAGGTTGTATACTTTGGCATCCCGACAGGAATCTGAGGCATCACCTGATATCTTTACCGGTACGTTACAGCTTTTTGCTCGTGATGTATATTATTTGCTTGATCTGGGGTCCACTCTTTCTTATATGACTCTATATGTGGCTGTGTCTTTTGGTTTTGATATGGAAGTTATCTCGGATCATTTTTTTATTTCTACCCTGATAGGTGACTCAATTATTGCTAAGAGACTCAATAGGGGGTGTGTGGTAGCTGTTGGTGGTAAGAAGACCTTGGTGGATTTGTTTGAGTTGGATATGGTAGATTTTGATGTAATCCTAGGTATGGATTGGTTGTATTCTTGTTTTGTATCTGTGGATAATCAGACTCGTAGGGTTATCTTTAAGTTCTCTAGTGAACCGGTTATAGAATAGGAAGGTAGTTCCTTAACTCATAAGGGGAGGTTTATTTTTTTTTTTTTTTATCTTAGAGCTCAGAGGTTAATCTCTAAGGGTTGTCTTTATAACTTGATCTGGGTTGAAAATTCTAACCTAGAAGGTACTTCTTTATCTTTGGTCACTGTGGTTAATGAGTTTCTAGAGGTTTTTTCGGATAATCTTCCTGGTGTTCCTTCAGATAGGGGAATAAAGTATGGTATTGATGTTTTTCGAGACACTCATCCAATTTCTATTCCTCTATATAGAATAGCTCTGGCTGAGTTGACGGAACTCAAAGAGAAACTTAAGGATCTTCTGGATAAGGGGTTTATTTGTCCTAGTGTTTCTCCGTAAGGTGCACCGGTGTTGTTTGTGCGCAAGAAGGATAGTTTCCTTCGAATGTGCATTAACTACAAGCACTTAAACAAGGTGACGATCAAGAACAAGTATTGTAAGACCCTGTAAAATTCTCTCATAGTTTGAGTCTTAGAGCGTGTTCAGTAAAGTGTTAATCCGACCCTAAAAGGTTGAGAAGTATCTTCCCAAGTGAGAAGTATTTTAAACCATGTAGAATTTCCCTAATATCAACTTTTTTTTATGTAGAAAATTGAATAAGCTTTCCATCGATATGAAATTCGCTCAAATCCGACACTCGGGCATAAAGTTAGAGCTATTTTAGTGAGATAGTGTGCCACCTGGCACTCTAGCGCATTGCAGAGCCAGCCAAAATAGCAATCATCAAAATCTAGTGGGCCTCCTCGATTATGTCGCATCGCGCCAAGGATTAATTTCAGTATTGTCAATTTCCAGTGCACCAACACGATTCCACTGTGTCGCAGTGCCTTTTTAGTTTGCAACCAAGGTGGCAATGCGATTTCTACCACATCGCGCCATCAAGTAGTTTTCTAATTGTCCAATTTCTAGTAAACTGGTGCGATTATGGCGCGTCGCGCCAGCATGTGAAATTGAGATTTTTCAGTTTAATTCCAGAGGCAAAAAAGGTCATTTTGCTACCCCTATATATACTCCTTAACACGGGATTTGGCCTCATTTTAACATATAAATACTAGTTTTCTCTCAAAGTTGTTCGAGAAAAAGAGCTAAGGTTTCTACTAAATCAAAACCCTTCCATCTTCTTCAAGAGAAATCAAGAAATCAAGAATCTGTCCAAGGGCTTTCAAGAAAGAGTTTCTCTAAGGTATGTAGATGTTGATTCTTGGGTCCCTTTCTTCCGAGAAGCTCAAGAACCCTTTTCTAAAATTAAAAGATCTTTTGTTTGTGGGTTTTCATGATTCATGTGGGTTGAAATTGATGTTCATGCTATTATTGAGTTTGATTCATGTTTGTTTGCAAGGTTTTTAAGCTTTGACCCTAGTATGTGATATTCATGTGATGTTTATGATAAACCCTCTTCAAGTTGCTTGTTAAGTGATTTGTTCATGTCAATTAAGTAAAAAAAATTGTTGAATAAGAAAAGCATGCTCCCCATATGTTTGATAAAATGCTTATGTGAATGAATTAGAGCCATTATAGCATGTTGACTATAAACCCCCAATTGTGTGCAAGCCCATGCATGCCAAGTATTTGTTGAAAAGCCTTAGTGAATGAATTTTGGCATGATAGCATGAAATTCCCCAATTATGTGCTCTTTGATACATGTTAAGACTTTAATACATGCCAAGTATTTGATGCAAGACCTTGTTGAATAGAGTATGATTTCAATAGCATGTCCCCCTATGTTATTACATATTTAGGATTCCTAAATGCTTGAAATGATGTCTTAGTGATTATGATGGTGAATGATTGTCCATGGTCTTGATTATTCAAGAATGGTTATGTTTTACTTTTATGTTATCGAGTCCTGGTGGTATTTATACCCGATAATTTAGCTTCTGTCTAGAGCCCATGTCAGTTTTCATTATAATTCCAGTCGAGTCATGATTCTTAGAACTCAGTGAGTTATAGAACTCTGTATTCTCAGACAGATACATAATTTAAGAAATCTTAGTAATCTCTGTAATCATCGTAATCTCAGTATCACTAGTAATCTAGCCTCAATTCTGTACCCAGCTCAGATCTAGTAGTATTCAAGTATTTAGTTCTGACCTCTGTAGTAATTGAGTACTCTATTCAAAACTCAGTGTCTTTCAATCAGATAACGAGATTCAGTAGTATTCCGTCAGATACGAAGCCAAGTAAATTCACTTTAACTCAGTCAGATCATTCGAGAAACATGATCAGTATCAGATTCAACTTAGTTTGTGTTCAGTTAAGAATTAGTTCAGAGTCTTTCAGTTGGGAGTAGGAGCTAGCATCGAGCGAGGGCAGGGATGGTCGCTCCCCTTCAGAGAGGTAGAGTCATTAGGAGTAATCGCTGAACTCCAGAACTGCGTAGCCAGCACAGGATGCAAGAGTCACCCATTAGGAAAGGCTGGTTACCCATCAGATAGGCTTGACTATTATATGCCTTAGGCTTGACTTCATGCAAGGGTCACCCATCAGATAGGCTTAACCAGAAAGGTCTTCATCTGTGGCACGGTATTGATACCCTTCTAGCTGGGGTTACAGGTTGGACCCCACCAGTTGAGATTCGAAGCATGTCAGTTAAGTAACTACATCCCATAATTACAGTTTTAGTTGAGTAATCTCATTATCAAATCCCGAGATCACCTGTCAGATAGGCTTGATCTCAGTCTCATATTCAGTTAAGTAATCTAATTATTAGATCTCGAGATTACCCTTCAGATAGGCTTGATCTCAGTCTTATATTCAGTTGAGTAATCTCATTATCAGATCCCGAGATCACCTGTTAGATAGGCTTGATCTTAGTCTCATATTCAGTTGAGTAATCTCATTATCAGATCTTGAAATCACCCATCAGATAGGCTTGATCTCAGTCTCAAATTCAGTTGAGTATTCTTGTTATCAGATCTAGAGATCACCCGTCAGATAGGCTTGATCTCAGTCTCAAATTTAGTTGAGTATTCTTGTTATCAGATCTAGAGATTATCCGTCAGATAGGCTTGATCCTAGTCTCAGATTTAGTTGAGTATTCTTGTTGTCAGATTCAAACATAATCATTTCTTATTATTTATAGTAGATTTCAGAATTATTCGTTAGAGAGGTTTGATCTCTGATGCAGTTAGTCGAGAGTAGAAATCTCAAAATTCAATCATTGATTTGAGTAGATTTAGTTAATCAATTTCAATATTTTGAGTCAAGATGATTTTTGTTATGGTGCGTGCATTCATGCATATGTTCTCATTCAGTACTCTTATGATTATGCAGTTAAGTAATTATTCATGCATAAGCTCTTGTATTTAGCCTTACCTCATCTTCATACTCGGTATATTCCTATACTGACGCATTTGTGCTATGGTGTTTTATTTGACACCATAGGTTTAGAGGCATGAGATCCAGAGAACCCTTAGAAGCTCAGTCCCAATCAACAACAGTAGACATAGCAGTGAGTCCTCTTCAGTCGAGGATGATCTTTATTTTATTATCGCATCGAATTTAGTTATTTTTAGTAGATGGAGTTTTTTGGGGACATGTCCCATCAACTCCACAGTTCAGACAGTTTAGATGCTTTTCGAATAGATGTTTCAGTATTTAGTTTTTAATTTTTGAGTAGTTTTAGATGTTTTGAACCTTATGGCCAGTTTCTGCATTTATTATCTATATTATGAAGTGTTCAGGTACAAATATCAGTAGAGGTTTGGCTTGTGGTCCTTCGAGATAATGAGCACTGTGTGACATTTCAATTCCAGAAAATCAGGTCGTTACAAGTATCCTCTTCCTCAGATAGGTGATCGATTTGATTAGTTACAGGGTGCCAAAATTTTCTCTAAGATATATCTTTGATCTGGGTACCATCAGCTTAAGATTAGGGAGGTGTATATCCCTAAGATAGCTTTTCGTACTCGATATCGGCATTTTGAGTTCTTGGTGATGTTATTTGGGTTGACTAATGCCCTAGCAACATTTATGGACTTGATGAATAGGGTGTTCAGGAAGTATTTGGTTCTCTTCATCATTGTATTTATTAATGACATTTTGGTTTATTTAAAGAGTAAGGTGGATTATGCTAATCACCTCGTTGTGGTGTTGCAGACCTTAGACAAGCAACAGTTGTATGCCAAGTTCTCTAAGTGTGAGTTTTGATTGAACGCTGTGACTTTCTTTATAGTGAAGGGATCATAGTGGATCTGCAGAAGGTTGTTGTGGTGAAAAGGTGGCCTAGGCCCATGACTCCATATGATATCTTAGGCTTCTTGGGTTTATCCGGGTATTATAAGCAGGTTGTGGAAAGCTTTTCTTTAATAGTTGCTCTTTAGACTATGTTGACTCAGAAAAAGGTTAAGTTTTCTTTATCAGATACTTGTGAAGGGAGTTTTGAGAAGTTGAAGGATAAGTCAACTTTGGCTCAAATCCTGACCTTGCCAGAAGGCAGTAATGGGTTTGTAGTTTATTGTGAATCATTTCGGGTAGAGCAAGGTTATGTCCTGATACAATATGGGAAGATGATTACTTATGCTTCCAGGCAGTTGAAGGTACATGAGAGGAATTATCCTACTCATGATTTGGAGTTATTGGAGGTTATGTTTGCTTTGAAATTATGGAGACATTATTTGTATGGTGTTCATGGGGATATCTTTTCTCATCATAAGAGTCTTCAGTACGTGTTAACTCAGAAAGATCTTAATCTCAGGCAGAGTAGGTGGCTTAAGCTTTTCAAGGATTATGATATGAGTCTTCACTAACACCCAAGTATGGCTAATGTGGTTGTTGATGCTCTTAGCAGGTTATCCTGAGGAGTTTGGCTTATGTAGTAGAGAAAAAATGGGAATTAGTAAAGGATATTCACCGCTTGGCTAATTTTGAAGTTTGTCTCTTAGACTCTAAAGATGGTGGTATGATGGTGCAAAAAGTGGTTCGATCATCTTTTGGTGCGAATATTAAGAAAAAACAAGTGCTAGATCCTATCTTGATGAAAATCGAGGGTAATATTAGTGGGCAAAAGGTAATAGGATTTGAGATAAGTGGTGATGGTACTTTTGGTACCAAGAAAGGTTGTGTGTTCCTGATGTCGATGGGCTGTGGAAAAGAGGTTTTGGCTAAGGCGCATAAGTCACACAATGTAGGTCATCCTGGCTCAACTAAGATGTATCATGATCTTTAGGAGATCTATTAGTAGAATGGCATGAAGAGGGATGTGGCTGATTTTATGGCTAAGTACTTGGTGTGTCATCGAGTTAAGGATGAGCACATAAGGCCAGGAGAGTTATATCAAGAAATTGATTTGCTCAAATGGAAGTGGGAAGCTTCAATATAAACTTGATTATTGGTTTTCTTCGATCTCGAAATCAGTATGATTTTATTTAGGTCATCGTTGGTAGGATTTCCAAGTATGCATATTTCTTGCCAGTGCGAACTACCTTTTTGGCGGAGGATTATGATAGGTTGTATCTTCAGGAGATTGTGAAGCTGTATGGGGTACTTGTTTTGATTATTTTTGATCGTGGTACGCAGTTTATATCTCATTTCTGGTGGTCGTTCTAGAAAGGGTTGGGGACTAAGGTTAGATTGAGTACTGTTTTTCATCCACAGTCGGATGGAAAGGCAAAGAGAACTATTCAGACATTAGAAGATATACTTTGAGCCTGTGTGATTAACTATGGTGGCAATTGGGTTGAGCATATACCTTTGGTGGAGTTTGCTTACAACAATAACTATCATTCGAGTATTGGAATGACTCCTTTCAAGGCTTTGTATAGTAGGAGGTGTAGCTCTCCTATGGGATGGATTGATTTTTGTGAGGCGGATATTTTTGGTCCTGATTTAGTTTATCAGGCGATAGAAAAAGTCAAGGTGATTCAGGATAGGCTTAAAGCTGCCCAAAGTCGCCAAAAGTCCTATGGGGATGTTAGACATAGAGACTTAGAGTTTGAGGTTAGGGATAGAGTGTTCCTTAACGTATCTACCATGAAGGAAGTGGTGTGGTTTCGCAAAATGGGAAAACACAATCCTCAGTTCATTGGTCCTTGTGTGATTTTATGGAGAATTGGCAATGTTGCTTATGAGTTGGAGTTGCCATCTAGCTTAAGTTTGGTTCATCCAGTCTTTCATGTTTCTATGTTGAGGAAGTGTCTTGGTGATCCTTCTTCGATTGTTCTATTGGAAGGATTGGTTTTTTTGGTTTTATGTCTTGTGAAGAGGTCCCAGTTGAGATATTAGATAGGCAAGTTCATCAGTTGCGGACCAATGATATGGCTTTGGTTAAGGTTCTATGGTGGAACCATGTGGTGGAAGAAGCTACTTGGGAAATGGAAAAGGACACGAAGTCCAAGTATCCACATTTGTTTTCTGCTCTTGGGATTTGTGTGGAAGGTATGTGTCTTGAACACATCTTTATTTTCTGAGTTTGTTAAAGGATATATTAACATCTTTGCCTCTTTGTGATGTGTCTTGAACACATCTTTATTTTCTTAGCTTGTTAAAGGATGGATTAACATCTTTGCCTCTTTGTTTTCAAACTTTTGTAAAAAAGATGTTTGATAATGCAAATAAATTTATGTATGGTTTCCCCTACCTTGTTCGTCATTCGGGGATGAATGTTCCTAGTGGGGGTCACTGAAACATACTGGGTTTTGACCCTTAGAAAATTTCCTGGAAATCCATTCTCCGGACCCAATATAACTCTGGGGTACGAGCCATATTTTGGGGGTACGAGTGGTATGGTCTTATCGTATACTAACCAGTGTTAGTTGGTGGGATGGTTTTGGTCACAGAATGTTTACGACTTAGAGGTATAATTCGTAGGGCTTGGTACGAGTCATATCCAGGACTAGTATGGTGGACAGTGTTTGATCCTTCTGGTATTTAATTATGCCAGGAATATGGGTTATGGGCACAGATCGTATACTATGGTAACGACTTAGTTGGATGAGTCATATACTAGAGAGTGTTTGATCCAAGGGTTGAGGCTTGGATACGAGTGGTGGATAACGATCGTATAGAAGGGTACGATCCGTATGGTTCAGTCGTATCCTTGTGACAGGTTTTAAGGGACTTAAGTCAGGGTATTCTGGACAATTCCCTACTATTTAGGACCCATGACTTCTAATACACTTAGGAGATTATTTACCCTATTATTTAATTCATGTTCACTGAGAAACTATTTCAAAACATCTCATAATTCTCTCAAGAGCTTTTGGGGAAAAAAAGCTAGGGTTTCAACTAGGGGCTTGCTATGGGGCTTGCTTTGGTGATTTCCTTCTATTAATTCTTCGGTATAAGGTATAATTCTCTTTCCTCATTGTAATTGAAACTAATGGCATGATTTGTATAATTAATTTCATGGTTTTACTATTTCATGATTATGGTTTATCACGTATTATTTGGAGTTTTGATATTGAATTCTTGGTTATGGTTTTAATTATGCTTTTATATGCATTAGTTGTGGTTTTGGACAATTGGATTGCATGTTAATGGTTTAATGGTCTTTGGAATTGGTTTTGGTTATATTATGCCCCAAGGTGTTTGATGAAATGCTTTTAAAGATAGGTTCATCGTATTGACTTCTTTTAATGGAACTCTTGTATGTTTTAAACTAGATAAAGGATTTATGCATGGTTTAAATGGTTTGAAAAGGCTAAAGGATAAATGGTTATGCTTGTGGAGAACATAGAAGTATCCCAAGCAGATTTAGTTTGGTATATAGAAAGGGAACCTAAGGTCCCCTTAACCTAAATGGTTTGGCTATGGATATTAGATGATACCAACAATATTGACCTTGATTAATAAATGGTAAATAGATTGTTTAGACATGGTTTTAATTGGGCATTTATGGCAGGGTATGTAACTAAGTCGTGGAAGGTGGTGTTCCTAAGGGGACCAAAACCAGAAACTCATATTTGCCGATATGAGGGGTCTTGATGACCACGTGTGAGTTTCATGTTTTATATTGGAGGGATGTACTAGTCATTCTATGGGTTATTCCCTGGTCGTGTGACTACACGCACTGGGGCCTTTTCAGCAGGGCAGCTGAACCCATATTGCCCGTTGGTGGTTAGGACAAAAAAGCTACACAACCCAGGTAAAGGTTTTAAGTGCATGCTATACCCGGTCCCTTTTCCCAACATTTACATAAATATGTATGGTTGTATGCATTATGGATGGTTTTACTTGGTATTATGATTAATATTATTTTATCCTTATCCTGAGATTCATGCTAAAGTCATTCTCTAACCCCGTCTATTGGCGGCTGTATACCCATGTTATGCAGGAACCAGCCTTTATACTATTCTTATTTAGCATGCAAATTCGGTATCAACATTTGGACTGAAGTTGTGAGATTCCATTCTTTCAAAAGGCATCATTTCATATTATGGATTTTCTTTAGACCCATTTATTTTATTTTGGATATTGGTTTTAGCCATGGTTGGGAGCATGTCAAAACCAAATTTATTTATTTTTTTGGATAGAGGCTTTGTGGTACTTCTGGGGTTGGTATGGGCAGGATCGGTAGAGGTATCAACCTTAGCATTGGTATTGATATAGAGGCTGGCATTATCGGACATAATTTCTCACTGTTCCACCATATTATATTTTGGAATTGATTTTCATATTATGTTTTGGTGTTCTATTTGGTTTATGGTCTATGGTTTGATTTGGTATGGTTGGTCGGTTGGTGGGGTACGGTTGAACTAAGTTGGGTCAGTCATGGTTGTGACCCTATCCCGCAGTCTTAATGCAAACAATAATACTATCTTGTTATATGTTCAAAATTCAGCCCATCTAAGGCTTGATATAGATGGTTGGGTAGGAAATAGGGGACGACCCCAATTTTGGTTGGACTTAGAATTCCCTTAACGATAAAGCCCAGGGTTGGGTCTTGTCAACCATTTAAATGGATAAGGTGATTCTGAACGAACTACTAAATAAGATACTAGGTCGGTATCCCTGGTACATCAAGTTCAGCATGCCGATATGAACAGATTAAAGTTTTTCAATCATAAATAATTATCATTCATGAACCTGAGTTGGAAAAGGTACCTAATGTCACATTTAAGGGAGTTACATGATTAATAATCTTATTGTGTTTTCTATAATTTGATTGTACATTATGATACTTTTGATATATCATCAATAGTTATAGCGTTACAATAGTAACTTTCAGTTAGTGCATTGTATTTCATGGCATTAAGTATGCTTAGAGAAGATGAGTCATACTGTTGTAACGGTAACACTTCAATGTAAGTTAATGACCCAAATGTAAATGGTGTTGTTTTATGAAAATATATAATTACTTAGGACCAAATGTTAGCTCACCAAAATTATTGTATTTATAGTAGAAAAATTAACCTTATTTAAATAATTTTTGAAATATAAGGAACGTTTTGCTTATATCATAATAACATCTCTATGTACTAAATTTAGGATGAACAAGTAAAAGAGAGACTAATTGGAGACCATCCTTATGATGGACATGGTGTATCTAAACATCATGTTAAAACTAAGAGTTCAAAGGGCATCCTGATCAATGTCAACCTAGAACCGACGACCACAAGCCACAGTGAAAAAACTTAGGAGGTTATTTCAGTTTATCTTTTATAACATGCTTTGTGGTGTCATAGTAATTGAATTATATATCTCATAAATTATTGTAAATGTATATGCTGATTCAAATTCTTGTATCTCTTTTTGTTAAAATGTATCTCATAGAGTAACAATTGCCTTAGTATGATATTGTACATATTCTTCATATATGTATCTCTTTATGGTAATATGTGTCTCTTTATGATAGTATGTATCTCAAAGAATAGATTGTTGTATCATTATGTATCTCTTTCAATGAAGTGTTTGATTATGCCGATTAATTGAGAATTTCAGACACATGTATAAGTTTTATTTCTATGTATATTTTACAGAAATATCTGTTATTTGTAATTTTTGGTATCTGTTAAGATTAGCTTCTTCATTGATTAGTTTTTTGTATCCTATTTTCACCAAATTGTCTATGATTCTACTCAATACTCCCATACTGATCCGCTGCTAAGCAATGTTGTAGAAGGAGGCGAATTACTCGTCTTAAGAGTTGCCACTCTAATTTCGACACTACCGTTGGTGGTTTACACACCTTCATTGTTCACTCCGAGTCAATTTATGATTAGTGATACAGCTATACTAGAAGCATTTTCTAGTCCAGATAAGCCCATAGCTGATGATAAATACAATGACACATCAGACTAGATAATCGTCAAAGATTTACCAGTCTCCATGCTTGACAATATTTGGCTCTAGTTCTAAAGGGAGGGGAAAGCTATTTCACATGTGCGTAAAGTTTATCCATTCAAAGGTTATGACATCACAGGCGTAAGTCTAACTAATATCAGCGTCAATGTTTGAGGAATGGATAATTGTGGGTCTTTACCAACAACATGCACATAAGTAAGTCTTCAATTTGTTTCATAAAATTTAATTAATGACGTTCAATTGTAACATTCGTTTTTCCATTTTTGCATGAAAGATAGGGATGGCCACTATAAAGTTATATGTTTAAGTATTGGATTTCGTCAGCTTGATTTTGTAATTGCATTTTTGAAGTTGATGAATTGATTTTACCTTATGTACCAACTGATGAGTGGCAAATTTTTCATTCATTTATATCTCATTTATTCCATGCTATGGTGATTAAATTGAATATTCTAGACTAGTTCATTAATGAAATGCACTAATTTCCAGTATTTGTGATCTTACAGGAAAATTTGATGAGAAAAAAGTAAAGGCAAAGATAGAAAGGAAGGAAAGCGATAAAAAATGAACAAAGGCTAAAGACAGGTCCTAGATATGACCCTTAGATGCTGCTATCGCATTCTGAGGGTCGCGATCGTGATAGATCCAAGAAGGCAGAAGTACTACGATCGCGAGCCAATGCCTCGCAATCGCAGTATCGCTTATGCATTAGAAGAATGCGATCGCGAATTTCGAGCTATTTTTTAAGGGCAATGATGGAAATTCTGAAGGATTAATCCCAAAATATAAAAGGCTTAACCCTTCATAATTCCAAATTTGTTTTCTTGTTTTTGTGAGTAAAGAACACTATTGTGAGTGCAAAACAATTGTGACTGATTCCCAAAGGAGAGTATCAATTTTATTTAATTTGAAGCTAGGAGATTATTTTAATTTTGCCTTTCATGGATGAATTGAATGCTAATTTTTATATATCTCTTTCTTTTATTTCCATGAGTAGCTAAATTTACCTCTTGGGGTTATGCTTGATTGGGTGGTGATTAATGTATGGGTGTTGATTATTTGTCCAATTAATTAGTTATTGGTGATAGGTTTTTCTTTTGTTCCATTCTTAATTGAGATTTGAGGGTTGCAAACCCCAATTACCCCTAAACCCATATCATCCTTGAAAGAGGGTATATGGGTGAGGAACAATTGTGAACAATAACTTGAGTTAGCTCATTTAATAACATATATTGGAAATAAGGATGTCAATTGAGGTAGTAGATTGGTAGATTTGATACACTTATGATGTGTTTGAAAGAACCCATTTGTGAGACTTGTGGTTTTATTGAAAGATTAACATAAATACCCCTAAATCTAGCCTACCCAAAACCCTTGACTAAACTTGAATGAATAATTTACAACTCATGCATGACTCTCACTTAGAATTGTATAACCCCAAGGCTTTTCTCCATTTGATTACACTCTTTGATATTTCAATCTCATACTCCTGTTCAAACATTGTTGTTACAAATTTACTCAAACCAAACCCTCTATTTACTTTTATTTGTTGTTTAATTTTGCACTACGAGTTAACATGTAGTTAACTACCAACACTCATAGGTTTTGATTTCTATGGCTTCACTCTTCATGAATTTGACCTAGAATTTAAGTTGGGTAAATATATTGACGACGATATCTTTACACCCTAATTTGAGTGTTCTAAAAATAGTAGTGCCATTGCCGATGGGTAAAACATTGTTTTCACTATTGTGATGTTGTTAGTGAGCTTGGGTTAGCCATAGAGTTTTAGTTTACATTATTTATTATTTTTATCTTTTCTCAGGTGGAGATCATAGCATGCACGATACCATGATCCAACATGGTAGTAATGATGGCTCTTTTGATGGGCTTGTGGAGATGGATCATCTTGGACATGTGGGCCTAGCTAGTGCTATTCCTATTCTACCAATGGAAAGAAATGGAGAATTTCCCATTACTAGTGTGATGCTTCACTTAATGAAAGAGTTATTTGGAGGCCAAACATATGATGATGAAAATCTATACTTGAAGAATTTAATTGATGTGTGCACTCCATTTGACATATCCCACATTTCTTACGAATCAATTTAGTTACAGCTTTTTCCATTCTCTTTGATGGGAGAAGCAGTCTTATGGTTCTGGTCTTTTTCCGTGGGATCTGTCACTTCATGGGTTGAGCTCACGAATGTATTCTTGGATAGGTACTTTCCTCCTTATCAGATATTGCAACTATGGGATAAAATTTCCAACTTCCTCCAACTTAATGGTGAACCATTGTTTGTAGTTTGGCAATGTTTCAATGATAAATTAATGAAATGCCCAAATAATGAAGTTTCAGAGAAAATGATTTTTCAAAATTTCTATAAGGCATATGATCAATTGAACCAAATGGTGGTTGATAATGCGGCCAGGGTTTATCTTGTAAAGTTAACTTATGGTGTTGCTGCAACTTTATTAGATCAAGTGACAAAATAAAATAGAGGATGACATACAAAGGACACTGAGGTGGCCGCGGGGTCCCCTGCGGCATTATTTGTTAGCAAAAAGCAAAAGAAAAAGATGAGGAAAGGGAAGAAAATATGGCTAAAGTGATGACCCAACTTGACCTTCTTACCAAACCTGTAATGAGGGGTCCTTCTAAGGCAGTCTGTGCCATTGATTCCAAGAGTAATAAGGATTATGACAATTTAGAAGCAGAGAATCTTAATGAGGAGATTCAGTTCTTGTCGAATCATTTGGGGGGGGGGGGGGGTTCTTTCCCTACCTATCAAAGGCAAGCTGGGAGCCAAGGTTGGAAGGATCGAGACTGAGATAAAGATTCGAGGGATAGAGACCATGATAAAGATAGAGAGTGGAGAGTAAAAATGAGAGACTATGATCGGTACATACCCCCTAATTATAAGCCCAAGGAGAAGGAGTCAAGCTCAATTGATTTGGAAAAATTCAATAATGAAGATGTCTTATCCTGGATTCTAATGCGTGTCAAAGGGATTGAAAAATGGTGAGGGAAATCATAAGTGAATTCTCTCAACTAAGCCAAATATTGACATACCATTCAGCCTCCATCAAGAAATTATAAATGAAAATAGGCTAAATCTCCACTCAACTCAATGCTAGGACAAAAGGAGGTCTGCCTAGTGAAACATTGGTTAACCCCAAGAATGATGCTCATGTCATTGCCATTACCACTAGAAATGGATGAAACCTTGGTAAGAAAGTAGTTGAGATGGATGAAAGTCCAAATTAAAAGACACCTGATGAATAAACAAATACAAAGAGGAAACGGCTAGAAAAGCCAAGTGATGATGCTTCCAAGATCCAATGAAATGATTGTTAAGAAACCGATAGTAGTTGAAGAAAAGGAGGAAAATGAGAAAACTCCTAAAATGATCAGCGGTGATGTGCCAAAAGTGAATGAACCTTTAATTATCCCATTGAGACAAATCAATATTCCTTTACCATTCCCACGAAGGCTTGAGAAGAAATAAGACAATACCAAGTTCAAGAAGTTTCTTGAGAAATTTAGCAACTTGTCGATAAATATTCCATTGTTAGAAGCTCTTCAAGTGATACCTGGTATACTAAATTCAAGAAAAACTTGGTATTAAAGAAGCAACTTCTGGACTATGAAACTGAAATACCCTGAACTTTGGCCCTTGCCAAATTTCTTGAGTTTTGAACCTTATGATCATCAAACGACTCGCACCATGACTTGTATGGTGTGGATACGGGTCTAGGAACCTAGTCATATGTTTATCAGTGTCATACTATCCAAGTTTTTTTTAAGATATGAGAAGACTCCATATGAGTCGTATGTTCATGATACGAGAAGTATAGTGCCCAACCATATGTTGTCCATTATCAAGCTTTTGATGTTCTACTTAGAGTATGACTTGAAAGGTACTAGTTGTATGGCGATGGTACGAGTTAGGCTAAGGAGTTATAATTGGACAGAATGTGGTGTCCAACTTTCTGATCAAGTTATGAGTTGAGGGTACACTGGTATGATGTGGATACAAGTTAAGGGATCCAACTATTCACTGTGCTATAGCTCGCAAATCACAAAGATGTAAACTGAACTAGGCAAGCTCCTTACGACGAATTCATGACTGAACCAGAGATGGAAGATGAATTCTATCCATGTCTTCCACATGGAAGATCCACATACCAACCAGTTAACTATGTCCTTGTGAAAACTTCATTTATCATTTTTCATTTTTCAAAGAAATAAATTATCTACAAAAATTAGGTATATATGACATGTAAAATCCCACCTAATTAATGATAAGCCTTCTTTCTTTAAAATAAAAAATTTGTAAAGAGAAAAAAGAAGTAATTTTATTTTAGGTTATTAGGAGAAGGGAGTTATTTGGTTGAGGAAGTGTGTGGTCATTTTCGGTCCAACACTGTTAGGAAAGTGAAACATCAATTGCCTATAATTGTCTCATAACAACACCATCACGCTTTTCCATCCTCATATTTTTTTGAAAAAATTTCATTAACATGCAACTTAAGATATCAAAAATATTAAAAATATTCATTTTTTTATAAATTATAAGAATTTCTATTTCTCTATTTTAATTAGAAGTTACAGATACAAAATAGAAGTGCCTCATTTTTTTCCAGATACAACTTAGCGGAGTTAAGTGACTATTTCCTCCTCAATTAATGACATTTTTGAAGGTGCAGTTTATTGCCATTATTTTCTCAACTTCTTTAGAATTTTCAAATGAGGTATTTTCCCATAATTTCATCCCCACTCTCATCTTATCAACTTTAACAACTTAATTCAAAAATTAAATAAATATTCATCTTAAATTTTTTTAAGTCTTGTCCGTTAACATTGTTGAATAAAGGCTTAATATACATAAATTTTTAGCTCTTATCGCTTCAATGAATATAATGGATCTAGATATAGGATCATCTTTTAATCTTGGAATCTCTTAGTTAGACAACATTAAACAAAATGAAGATGTCATTAATTTTGTTCCTAGTGTATTTGACAAAGATTTTGATGTTTTTTTATAAAAATAGATTTAAATATCGAAATGATTCTGCTGTGATGAAGAAATAAAATCATAAAATGGCAAAGAAGGCAAAGAAAAAAAAGAGTGAATCAGTCTAAGAAAAATGGATCTACTAGTTATGAAGGCATAGTTTGTGAAAAAAGAAGAAGAGTTGTCCAAGTTACAAATAGAGACACCTTTCCAAAGGTATTGCATGTTTTTAGTAGGAAATAATTAGGTCGAGATACATATTTATATTCATCTAATAATTTTGTTAATTTGTATCTCTGCCTATTATCACTTTTACTATATGTATCTCTTGTTAGAAATATGGAGAATGTAATATGTATTGAGAGATATGTGTAATAACTGTAAGAGATACATGTTTTGTTGTATAAATATAGTATGTATCTCTTACAAGGTTTTATAAATGTATCTGTTACATAGATACATGTATCTTTTATAAGAGTTTGTATCTCTTAAAAGAGTACATGGTAGTATTATGTATTTTCTAAGTTCAGTTAAAGTATGTATGTTTTTCAAAATTAATAATTTTTGTGTGTTATTTTTTAGGATATGATTTATATTATAAAAGTGATACCAATATATCCTTTAAGATTTGGAAGCTACTGTAATGCCAAATTCAAAGATGAATTAAAAGAGATTATCAGACAAAAAGTACGACTTGTTTGCTGAGGCAATTTTTGGGTGTTGTCTCAAAATTTCACTGTCTAATTACATTGGACAAATTATAAAATGTTTACTTATGCTTGAGATCCAGCAAAACATTCACGATGAGATGTATGTCTTCGTCTAGGGCAACATTCTTAGGTTTTCTATCTTTGAATTTGCCTTTAATCACTGATTTGAAATGCACCGACAATGTATAAGATTTCTTATGTCACAATTCATCTCCAAGAATACTGATGCCAAAATATTTTCCTCAATCAACAAATGGTGTTGATGAGAAAACGTTGGTATAATATTTTCTCATAAAATTTTTAAAACGGACAAGATGTTCTCCAAATGACCATTTCATACTTCATCCACAATTTTTTTTCCAGTTAAAAGAGGATCCTAATTCTTAGTCAGATATTAAGATGGTGGAGGATGACTAGTACGAAGGTATTCCTTGGAGTAAAGTTTCTTTCTCCAAGTAGATGACCTCACTTAGACAAGAGTTTTTTGTTCAAAAATAGTTATATAGGCTATGTGGAGTGCCTCATGTGCTTAATGTGTGGATGTTCAAAAGTTGCTCATAAGTTAAAAATTCCATTGCTGTCCGACAAGGTAACCTCATACTATGAATTTTGAAATGAAAGGTTGTGGCGGTCAGGCCACAATAAAATCAATTTATTGCTGAAATGTTTAGCAAGGTACAATAGTGATGGTATATATTTTACACGTTGCAATGAATTATATTAGTTTTAATTTTTCTTTTCTTTTTGTGTTAAATTTTTTTGCATAGTATTCATATTCGAACCACTTCCTACTGTGGAGGAACTTGATAAACTAGACTTTTCCACTATTAGTTTTGCTTGATTTGATCTCGCAACAGAGAGTATACCATCAACATTATTCAGTTTAAAAAAGCGAATGAAGTTGAAAGTTAGCATGGATCATAATTATTTTGAAAATTTCAATACTAAATCTCTCGAGCATTTGCTGAAGAAAATACATCATGTATCGATTATGGCATCTGCCCATTCGGATAAAGGAAAATTATTACAGTCCAAAAAAGGTGCCAAAGAAAGTAGAATATGATACAAATGCTTTAAAAGTTAATCAGTCGGATAGGACATCTAAATCTCTGATTGATCCCATTTTCTACTATGATTTGGATACTTCAGTAGATCAGTTTCAAGGTCAACGAACATCACCATATCGATAAGATAAAAGGGTTGAAGAATATACCATGAGACCTTTGAATCAACCATTGTTAAAGTTAGATTTAGAATTATTTGATTCAAAGATGAAGTAATTTATTAAGACATATGTAAGTATCAATTTAATGTTATCATTTGATTTAATTACAGTACCCACATACACTTATAGATCCACCTATTTCACATTCCCAGGTCGATAAAAAATTAAATGACCTTTAGACAATAGTCGTTGATCAATAAATAGAGACTATGAAATCATTGAAGGTGAAGCATTTTCATGTGGAGAAGGTAACTTGATTTTCAATTTATTGAATTTGTATCAATTATATTTTACTATATGGGATAATATATTTAAATTTTAGGTTGATCTTGGGATGGAGAGTCCACATGAAGACCACTATTGAAACATCCTGGGTTTTCATCCTTAGAAAATTTTTTGGAAATCTATTCTCCGGAACTAATATGACTCAGGGGTATGAGCTGTATGCTGGGGTACAAGTGGTATGGTCCTTTTATATGCTGACTAGTGTTAGTTGGGGGGATGGTTTTGGTTACTGGAATGGTCATGACTTAGGGTTACAAGTCATGGGGATTGGTATGAGTTATATCAGGGACTTGTATGGTGGACAGTGTTTGATCCTACTGGTATTTCACTCTGCATGGGATACGGGTTATGGGTACAGATCGTAGTCTATGGTTATGAATTGGTTGGATGAGTTGTATACTGAAAAGTATTTGATCCAAGGGTTGATGCTTGGATACGAGTGGTGGATACCATTTGTATAAGAGGGTACAACTCGTATAAGTCAGTCGTATCCCTATGACGGGTTTTAAAGGACTTAAATGAGGGTATTATGGATATTTTCCTATTTACCCTAATTAGGACCCATGAATTCTAATATAATTAGGATGTTATTTACCTATTATTCTATTCATTAACGCTTATAAACTATTCCAAAACATCTCATAATTCTCTCAAGAGCTTTTGGGGCAAGGAAGCAAGGGTTTCAACTAGGGGCTTGCTTTGGTGATTTTCTTCCATCAATTATTTTATACAAGGCATGATTATATCCCCTCATTGTAATTGCAACCAATGGCATAATTTATATGATTAATTTTATGGTTTTACTATTTCATGATTATGGTTTTTCAACTATTATTGAGGATTTTGATATTAAATGCTTGATTATGGTTTTAGTTTTTTTTATATGTTTAATGGTGGTTTTAGACAATTGGATTACATGATAATAGTTTAATGGTCTTTGGAATTGGTTTTGATTATATAATACCCCTAAGGTGTTTGATAAAATGCTTATAAAAATAAGTTCATTGCATTGACTTCTTTTAATGAAACTCTTGCATGTTTCAAAATGAATAAAGAATTTTCGCATGGTTTAAATGGTTTGAAAAGTTAAAGGATAAATAGTTATACTTGTAGAGAACATGGAAGTAATCCAAGTGGATTTAATATGGTATATGGAAAGGGCACCTAAGGTCCACTTAACCTAAATGGTTTGACTATGGATATTACTTGTAAGAGGTAGTATGATGATGCCAAAAATATTGGCCTTGGTTAATAAATGGTAAATAGATTGTTTGGACATGATTTTAATTGGGCATTAATGGCGGTGTATATAGCTAAGCCGTGGAAGGTCAAGGGGGACCAAAATTGGAAACTCATATTTGTCAATATGAGGGGTCTTGATGACCACGTGTGTATATCATATTTTATATTGGAGGGATGTTTTTGTCATCCCATGGGATATTCTATGGTCGTACGGCTACATGCACTAGGGCCCTTTCAGCAAGGGGGCTGAACCCATATCGCCTGTGGGTGGTTAGGACAGAAAAGCTACATATCCCAGGTAAAGGTTTTAAGTGCATGCTATATCTGGTCCCCTTTTCGAACACCTAAATATATGTATGGTTGTATGCATTATGGATAGTTTTACTTGGTTTTATGACTGTCATTATTTTATACTTATTCTGAGATTCATGCTAGTGGTCATTCGCTAACCTCGTCTACTGGTGGCTGTATACCCATGCTGTGCAGCAATCGACCATTCTACTTCCCCCATTTGGCATGCGGTTTTGGTATCAATATTTGGACTAAAGTGGTGAGCCTCTATCCTTTCGGAAGGTATTATTTCATGTTATCAATTTTCTTTAGACCCTTTTCTTTTATTCTAGATATTGGTTTTAGACATGGTTGGGGGCATATCCTAACTGAATTTGTTTACTATTTTGGATTGTGCCTTTGTGGTACTTCTAGGGGTTGGTATGGGCGGGATCGGTAGTGGTGTCAGCCTTAGCATTGGTATTGATATTGAGGCTAGCATCATCAGACAAATTTCTCACTGTTCCATCATATTATATTCTGGGATTGATTTTTACATTACGCTTTGATATTCCATTTAGTTTATGGTCTATAGTTTAGTTTGGTATGATTGGACGGCTGGTGGGTACGGTTAGACACGGTTGGGTCTGTCACAGTTGTGACCCTATCCTAGAGTCTTAATGTGAACAATAACACTATTTTGTTAAATATTCAAAATTCAGATCATCTACGGCTAGGTATAGGTGGTTGGTTTGGGCAATAGGGGGCGGTCCCCGATCGTGGTTGGACTTTGGATGCCCATTACGACAAGGCACAGGGTTAGGTTGTATCAAGTTGGTATTAGAGGTTTAGGTTCATGGTCAACTAAGAATTTCACAAAGCCATGTCGAGTAGAGTATCTTTTAGGGGCGTAAAGCACGCCATACATATAAAAGAGAGGCTGCAAGATATTTAGGAATATTTCACTTTCTTAGTATTTATTTTCAAGCTTGAGTTCTCAATCCTAGAATCTCCTCTAGTCCTTGTTTGTTCATATTTTAGATCATGCCTCCTAGATATGGAACACGAGAAAATTCTTCTATCCCAGCTGGGGATAATGCTGAAAGGGTACGACCTGTGTTTGGAATACATCTTTGATCTCATGGTCCTATTTATGATGGTTCTGGAGTTCCTCTTATTCTGGATAGTTCTCTTCAGGTCCCTCAGGGCAACATAACAAACGCAAAATTTTGTCAGTCTATTCATGTTATTGCCTAATTAGTTTCTGCTCAAACTGAGCAGGGTGCGACTGGTGCTTTGTCTGCTGAGGCTCTAAGGGTTGGTCAATTTATGAAGATGGGTCCTATAACTTTTATTAGGGTGAAGGTAAAGAAGGATCCACAAGTCTTCTTGGATAAGATAGAAAATATCTTTTGAGTGATGCAGGATACTAATGTAGAAGGGGTTAATTTTGTAGCTTATCGGCTCAAGGATGTTGCTTGTCAGTGATATGAGGAGTGGGATAGGGATAGAGGTTATATAGAAGAGGAAGTATTGTGGGAGCCTTTTTCTAATACCTTCATAGATCGGTTCTTTCCTCAAGATTTGAGGGAGGCAAAGATGGAGGAGTTTGTGAACTTTATGTAGGGAAGGATGTCTATAAAGGAATATTCTTTGAAGTTCCATCAACTATCAAAGTATTCTCCTGATTTGGTAGCCGATATAAGGTCAAGAATGAGGAAGTTCACTTTTGGGTTGAATAGAGATTTGATTCTGGAGAGCAAGACTGCGTTACTGATTAAAAACATGGGCTTTTAAAGGTTGACTTTTCATGTGCATCAGTTTGAGAATGGAAAGAAGAAACAGGCAGAGTTTGGGGATAGGCAGGGAAAGCAGAACAGGTTTTTTAATTAGGGAGGTGCTTAGTCTCAGGGTCATAGAGATGGTGGCAAATGGATAAAAAATAAGTGAGGGAGTTTGAGATCCTTTTCTGCTTATGATCATTAACCACAACAGTCGAGAAACAGGTATCATCAAGGTGGTTACAATTCTCGAGCATAGGTTGCCCAATATCAGGTGAGTAGAGGTCAGTCAGTTTCTTCATGTACTCCTTATCGATTTTGTAGTCATCCTCACCAGGGTTATTACGTGGAAGGAAGGGATAAGTGCTCTAAGTATGTCCAGGTATGCCATCGGCTTAGGGATTATTTGGTCAATAAGGTTACGACGAAGGCTAATAAGATTTTTGTGGCTTTATCTTCTGATCCTGTACTTAGTGGTGTGGCATCCATTTCTGTTAATATTCCTTGTTCTAGTGTTGGTCGGAATAGGTTGTATGCTTTGGCATCCTAACAGGAATTTGAGGCATCGCCTAATGTTCTTACTGGTATGTTACATCATTTCTCTTGGGACATATATTGTTTCCTTGATTTGGGGTCCATTCTCTCTTATGTGACTCCATATGTGGCTGTGTCTTTTGGTTTCGATCTAAAAGTTATCTCGGATCTTTTTTTTATCTTTACCCCGGTAGGTGACTCAGTTATTGCTAAGAGAGTCTATAAGGGATGTATGGTAGCTGTTGGTGGTAAGAAGACCTTGGTGGATATGTTTGAGTTAGATATGGTAGATTTTGATGTAATCCTAGGTATGGATTGGTTGCATTATATTATGCGTTTGTGGATCATCAGACCCGTACGGTTATTTATATGTTCCCTTGTGAACCAGTTATAGAATGTGAAGGTAGTTCCTTAGCTCATAGGGGGAGGTTTATTTCTTATCTTAGAGCTCAAAGGTTAATCTCTAATGGTTATCTTTATCACTTGGTCTGGGTTAAAGATTTCTAACTTAGAAGGTCCTTCTTTGTTTTCAATTCCTGTGGTTAATGAGCTTCTAGAGGTCTTTCTGGATGATCTCTCCGATATTCTTTTGGATAGAAAAATAATGTAT
The DNA here is from genome assembly GCF_002878395.1 of Capsicum annuum. Taxonomy (NCBI): domain Eukaryota; kingdom Viridiplantae; phylum Streptophyta; class Magnoliopsida; order Solanales; family Solanaceae; genus Capsicum; species Capsicum annuum. The sequence continues at coordinate 139,225,957 of NC_061119.1, read as the reverse complement.
GGTATTGATTTACTTTTGTACACTCATCCAATTTTTATTTCTCCATACAGAATGGCTTCGACTGAGTTGAAGGAACTCAAGGAGCAACTTTAAGATCTTCTGGATAAGGGGTTTATTTGTCTAAGTATTTCTCTATAGGGTGTACCAGTGTTATTTATGTGCAAGAAGAATGGTTTCCTTCAAATGTGCATTGACTACAGGCAGTTGAACAAGGTGACGATCAAGAACAAGTATTCTCTTCCTCGAATAAATGATCTATTTAATCAATTACAGGGTGCCAAGTTCTTATCTAAGATAAATCTTTAGTCTGGGTACTATCAGTTTAAGATTAAGAAGGTAGATATCCCTAAGATGGGTTTTCATACTCGGTCTGGGCATTTTGAGTTCTTGGTGATGTCATTTGGGTTGACTAATGCTCCAGCAGCATTTATGGACTTGATGAACAGGGTGTTTAGGCAGTATTTGGATCTCTTCTTCATTGTATTTATTAATGACATTTTGGTTTATTCAAAGAGTGAGGTGGATCATGCTAATCACCTCCATATGGTGTTGCAGACCTTAAAGAAGCAACAGTTGTATGCCAAGTTCTCTAAGTGTGAGTTTTGGTTGAACACTGTGACTTTTTTGGGTTATGTTATTTCTAGTGAAGGGATCATGGTGGATCCACAGAAGATTGCTGTGGTGAAAAGGTGGCCTAGGACCACGACTCCATTTGATATCTTGAGCTTCTTTGATTTAGTCAGGTATTATAAGCGGGTTGTGAAAAGCTTTTCTCCGATAGCTACTTGACTAAGTTGACTCATACGAAGGTTAATTTTTCTTGGTCGGATGCTTGTGAAGGAAGTTTTGAGAAGTTGAAGGATAATTTAACTTCGGCTCCAATCCTGACCTTTCCAAAAGGAAATTATGGGTTTGTGGTTTATTGTGATGCCTCTTGGATAGGGCTTGGTTATGTTTTGATACAGCATGGGAAGGTGATTGCCTATGCTCCTAGGCAGTTGAAGGTATATGAGAGAAATTTTCCTACTCATGATTTGGAGTTGTCGGCGGTTATGTTTGCTTTAAAATTATGGCGGCATTGTTTGTATTGTGTTCATATGGATATCTTTTCTACCCTAAAGAGTCTTCAGTATACGTTTAATCAAAAAGAGTTTAATCTCAGGCAGAGGAGGTGGGTTGAGCTTTTCAAGGATTATGATATGAGTCTTCACTAACACCAGGGTAAGGCTAATATGGTTGCTGATGCTCTTAGCAGGTTATCCATAGGGAGTTTGGCTCATGTAGAGGAGGAAAGGTGGAAATTAGTGAAGGATATTCATCGCTTGGCTATTCTTGGAGTTTTTCTCTTGGACTCTAAGGATGGTGGTGTAACAGTACAAGAAGTGGTTCGATTATATCTTGGTGCGAAGATTAAGGAGAAACAAGTGCTAGATCCTATCTTGTTGAAAATCAAGGGTGATGTTGGTCGGCAAAATGTAGTAGTTTTTGAGATTAGTGGTGATGGTACTTATGGTGCCAAGGAATATTGTGTGTTCCTGATGTCAACGGGCTGCAGCAAAGGGGTTTTGGGTATGGCACATAAGTCACACTATGTTGCATCCTGGCTCAACTAAGATGTATCATTATCTCAAGAAGATCTATGGTGGAATGACATAAAGAGGGATGTGGCTAATTTTGTGGCCAAGTGCCTAGTGTGTCAATAGGTTAAGGTTAAGCACATAAGGCCATAAGGGTTGTATCAAGAAATTAATTTTCTTGAATAGAAGTGGAAAGTGATCTATATGGACTTCATTACTGGTTTTCCTAGGTCTTGGAATCTGTATGATTCTATTTGGGTCATCGTTGATAGGATGACCAAGTCTGTGCATTTCTTTCCAATGTGGACTACCTTTTCAACGTAGGATTATACGAAGTTGTATCTTTAGGAGTTTGTGAAGCTGCATGGGGTACCTGTTTTGATTATTTCTGATCATGGTATGTAGTTTACGTCTCATTTCAAGCGGTCTTTCTAGAAAGGGTTGGGGGCTAAGGTTAGTCTAAGTACTACTTTTCATCCATAGTCTGATGGGCAAGCAGAGAGAACTATTCATACATTAGAAGATATACTTGAAGCCTGTGTGATTGACTATGGTGGCAATTGGGTTGATCATATAACTTTGGTGGAGTTTTCTTACAACAATAAGTATCATTCGAGTATTAGTATGGCTTCTTTCGAGGATTTATATAGTAGGAGGTGTAGATCTCCTATTGGGTAGTTTAAGCTTTGTCAGGCGGATATGTTTGGTCCTGATTTGGTTTATCACGCAATGGAAATGGTCAAGGTGATTTGGGATAGGCTTAAAGTTGCCCAAAGTCGCCAAAAGTCCTATGCGGATGTTAGGCATAGATACTTAGAGTTTGAGGTTGGGGATAGGGTATTCCTCAAGGTGTCTCCCATGAAGGGAGTGGTGTGGTTTACCAAAAGAGAAGCTCAATCCTCAATTCATTGGTCCTTACTAGATTTTGCGGAGTATTTGCAATGTTGCTTATGAGTTGGAGTTTCCATCTAGCTTAAGTTTGGTTTATCTGGTCTTTCATGTTTCTATGTTGAGGAAGTGTCTTGGTGATCCTTCTTCTGCTGTTCCATTGGAAGGATTGGTTCTTTTGGTTCTATGTCTTATGAAGAGATCCCAGTTAAGATATTAGATAGGCAAGTTCATCGGTTGCGGACCAAATATATGGCTTCGGTTAAGGTTCGATAGCGGAATTATAATATGGAAGAAACTACTTAGGAAATGGAAAAGAAAATAAAGTCCAAGTATCCGCATTTGTTTTTTGCTCTTGGTATTCGTGCGAAAGATATGTGTCTTGAACACACCTTTATTTTCTGATTTTTTAAGAGAAAGATTAATATCTTTGCCTTTTGATTTTCAAACATTGTTAAAGGGATGTTTGATAATTCAAATTAATCTGTGTGTGGTTACCCCTACCTTGTTCTTCATTTGAGGAGGAATGTTCTTAGTACGGGGTACTGAAACATCCTGGGTTTTGACCCTTAGAAAATTTCCTAGAAATCCGTTCTCTGGATCCAATAAGACTCAGGGGTATGAGCCGTATTCTGGGGTACGAGTGGTATAGTCCTATCGTATACTGGCCAGTGTTAGTTGGTGGGATGGTTTTGATCATTGGAATAATTACTACTTAGGGGTACGAGTCATATTAAGGACTCATACAGCAGACAATGTTTGATCCTCCTAGTATTTAATTATGCCACGGATATGGGTTATGGGTATGGATCGTATACTATGGTTATGACTTAGTTGGAGCGTATAATAGACAGTGTTTGATCCAAGGGTTACGGCTTGGATACGAGTGGTGGATACCGATCGTATAGGTAGGTATGACTCGTATGGTTCAATAGTATCCTTGTGACTAGTTTTAAGGGACTTAAGTGAGGTTATTCTGGACATTTCCCTACTTACCATAATTAGGACCTATGACTTTTAATACACTTAGGAGGTTATTTACCCTATTATTCTATTTATTAACACTTAGAAACTATTTCAAAACATCTCATAATTCTCTCAAGAGCTTTTGGGGCAAGGAAGCTAGTATTTCAACTAGGGGCTTGCTTTGGTGATTTCCTTCCATCAATTCTTTGGTATAATGCATGATTCTCTACCCTCATTGTATTTGTAACTAAAGGCATGGTTTATATTATTAATTTCATGGTTTTACTATTTTATGATTATGTTTTTTCAACTATTATTGGGGGTTTTGATATTGAATGCTTGGTTATGATTTTCTATGATTTTAATTATGATTTTATATGCATTAGCAGTGGTTTTGGCCAATTGAATTGCACAGTAATGGTTTAATGGTCTTTGGAATTGGTTTTAGTTATACACCCACAATGTGTTTGATGAAATGTTTTTGAAGATATGTTCATTGCATTGACTTCTTTTAATGGAACTCTTGCATGTTTTAAACTGGATACAGGATTTATGCATGGTTTAAATTGTTTGAAAAGGCTTTAGGCTAAATAGTTTTGCTTGTGGAGAACATGGAAGTATCCCAAGTGGATTTAATATGGTATATGGAAAGGGAACCAAATATCCCCTTAACATAAATAGTTTGGCTATGGATATTACTGCAAGTAAGGGGTAGTATGATGATACCAAAAATATTGGCCTTGGTTAATAAATGGTAAATGGATTGTTTGGACATGTTTTTAATTGGGCGTTAATGGTAGGGTATCTAGCTAATCTGTGGAAGGTGGCGGTCCCAGGGGTCAAAATTGGAAACTCATATTTGCCAATATGAGGGGTCTTGATGACCACGTGCGAGTGTCACATTTTATATTAGAGGCATGTACTAGTCATCACATGGGATATTCCCTGGTCGTGTGACTACATGCACCAAGGCCCTTTCAGCAGGGGAGCTGAACCCATATTGCCCTCAGGTAGTTAGGATGAAAAAGCTACACATCCCAGGTAAAGGTTTTAAGTGCATGCTATACCCAGTCTCTTTTTCTAACACCTATATATATATGTATGGTTGTATGCATTATGGATGGTTTTACTTGGTCTTATGATTGGCATTATTTTATCCTTATCTCATGATTCATGCTAGAGTCATTCGCTAACCCCGTCTACTAGCGGCTGTATAACCATGCTATGCAGCAACTGACCTTTTTACTCCTCTTATTTAGCACGCAGATTCGGTATCAACATTTGGACTGATGTGGTGATCTTTTATCCTTTTGAAAGGCATTATTTAATGTTGTGGATTTTCTTTATACCCTTTTCTTTTATTCTGGATATTGGTTTTAGCCATGGTTGGGGGCATGTCCCAACAAGATTTATTTACTCTTTTGGATACAGGCTTTATGGTACTTCTAAGGTTAGTATGGGCGGCATCGATAGAGGTGTCAGCCTTAGCATTGGTATTGATATTAAGGTTGGCATCATCAGACAAAATATCCCGCTGTTCTACCATTTACATTTTGGGATTGATTTTCATATCATGTTTTGGTATTTTCTTTGGTTTATGGTCTATGGTTTGGTTTGGTATGGTTGTTCGGTTGGTGGGGTATGGTTGGACTCGGTTGTGTCAGTCATGATTGTGACCCTATCATAGAGTCTTAATGCAAACAATAATGTTATTTTGTTATATATTTGAAATTCAACCCATCTAAGGCTGGATATAGATGGTTGGGTTGGGCAAAAGGGGGCGATCCCCAATTTTTGTTGGACTTGGGATGCCCTTTATGATAAGGCCTAGGGTCGGGTTGTGTCAACTATATAGATGGATGAGGTGATTCTGAATGAACTACTAAATCAGATACTAGGTCGGTATCCCTGGTACATCAAGTTCAGCATGATAATATGACCATATTAACGTTTTTCAATCACAAATAGTTATCATTCACGAACCTGTGTCAGAAAAGGTACTTACTGTCATATTTAAGTGAGTGACATGATTAATAATCTTATTGTGTTTTCTATAATTTGATTGTACATTATGATGCTTCTGATATATCATTAATAGTTATAGTGTTACAATAGTGACTTTCAGTTAGTGCATTGTATTTCGTAGCATTAAGTACGCTTAGAGAAGTTGAGTCATACTATTATAACGTTAACACTTCAATGTAAGTTAATGACTCAGTTGTAAGTCGTGCTATTTTTTGAAAATATATAATTACTTAGGACCAAATGTTAGTTCACCAAAATTATTGTATTTAAAGTAGAAAAATTAACCTTATTTAAATAATTTCTGAAATATAAGAAACGTTTTGCGTATATCATAATAAAATCTCTATGTACTAAATTTAAGATGAACAAGTAAAAGAGAGCCTAATTGGAGATCAGCCTTATGATGGACATGGTGTATCTAAACATCATGTTAAAACTGAGAGTTCAAAGGGCATCCAGATCAATGTCAACCTAGAACCGACGACCACAAGCCAAAGTGATAAATCTCAGGAGGTTATTTCAGTTTATCTCTTATGACATTCTTTGTGGTCTCATAGTAATTGAATTATGTATCTCATAAATTGTTATAGATGTATGTGCTGATTCAAATTCTTGTATCTCTTTTTGTTAAAATGTATCTCATAGAGTAACAATTGCCTTAGTATGATATTGTATAGATTCTTCATATATGTATCTCTTTATAATAATATGTGTCTCTTTATTATAGTATGTATCTCATAGAGTAGATTGTTGTATCATTATGTATCTCTTTCAATGAAGTGTTTGATTATGCTGATTAATTGAGAATTTCAGACATATGTATAAGTTTTGTTTCTATGTATCTTTTAAAGTAATATCTGTTATTTGTAATTTTTGGTATCTGTTAAGATTAGCTTCTTCATTGATTAGTTTTTTGTATCCTATTTTCACCAAATTGTCTAAGATTCTACCCAGGACTCCCACACCGATCTGCTGCCAAGCAATGTTGTAGAAGGAAGCGAATTACCCATCTTAAGTGTTGCCGCTCCAATTTTGACTCTACCATTGGTAGTTTACACACCTTCATTGTTCAATCTGAGTCAATTTATGATTAGTGATACAACTATACTTGAAGTATTTCCTAGTCCAAACAAACCTATAATTGGTGATAAAAAGATATTGGCACATCAGACTAGACAATCGTCAAAGATTTGCCAGTCCCCATGCTGGATAGTGTTTGGCTCTAGTTCGAAAGGGAAGGAGAAAGATTTTTCACATGTACGGAATGTTTATCCATTCAAAATTTATAACATCGCAGGCTTCTGTCCAACTAATATCAACATCAATATTTAAGGAATGGATAATAGAGGGTCTTTACCAGCAACATACACATAAGTAAGTCTTCAATTTATTTCATAAAATAAAATTAATGATGTCAATTGTAACATTCATTTTTCCATTTTTCCACGAAAGACAGGGATGACCACTATAAAGTTATGTGTTTAAGTATTGGATTTCGCTAGCTTGATTTTGTAACTGAATTTTTGAAGTTAAAGAATTGATTTTACCTTATGTACCAACTGATGAGTGGCAAATTTTTCATCCATTTGTATCTCATTTATTCCATGCTATGGTGATTAAATTGAATATTCTAGACTAGTTCATTAATGAAATGCACTAATTTCCAGTATTTGTGATCTTACAGGAAAATTTGATGAGAAAAATGTAAAGGCAAAGTTGGAAAGGAAGAAAAGGGATCAAAATGAACAAAGGCTAAAGACAGGTCCCAAGGTGATCGCGATAGATCCAAGAAGGCAGAAGTACTACCATCCAATCGCAGTGTTGCTTCTGCATTAGAAGAATGCGATCGTGAATTTTAAGCTATTTTCAAGGGCAATGATGGAAATTCATAAGGATCAATCCCAAAATATAAAAGGCCCAACCCTTCATAATTCCAAAATCTATTTTCCAGTTCTTGAGAGTGAAGAATACTATTGTCAATGCAAAACAATTGTGAGTGATTCCCAAAAGAGAGTTTATCTATTTTATTGAATTTGAAGCTTGGAGAGTATATTAATTTTGTCTTTCATGGATGAATTAGATTCTAATTTTTATATCTCTTTTCTTCATTTCCACGAGTAGCTAAATTTACCTCTTGGGGTTATGCTTGATTAGGTGGTGATTAATGTATGGATATTGATTGTTTATCCAATTAATTAGTTGTTGGTGGTGGGTTTTGCTTTTGTTCCATTTTTAATTGAGATTTGGGGGTTTTAAGCCCCAATCACCCCTGAACCCATATCATCCTTGAAAGAGGGTCTATGGGTGAGGAACAATTGTGAACAATAACTTGAGTTAGCTCATTTAATAGCATATATTAGAAATAAGAATGTTAATATAGGTAGTAGATTGGTAGATTTGATACACTTATGAGGTGTTTAAAAGAGCCCACTTGCGAGATTTGGGGTTTTATTGAAAGATTAACATCAATACCCCTAAATCTAGCCTACCCAAACCCTTGCCTAAAGTTGAATGAATAATTTACAAGTCATACATGACTCTCACTTAGAATTGCATAACCCTAAGGCTTCTCTCCATTTGGTTACACTCTTTGATATTTCAATCTCATACTAGTGTTCAAACATTGTTGTTACAAATTTACTCAAACCAAACCCTCTATTTACTTTTATTTGCTGTTTAATTTCGCACTACGAGTTAACATCTAGTTAACTACCAACACTCATAGTTTTTGAATTCTATGGCTTCACTCCTTGTGGATTTGACCTAGACTCAAAGTTGGGTAAATATATTGACGATGATATCTTTACACCATAATTTGAGTGTAAATTTGAGCGTTCTAAAAATAATGGTGCCATTGCCGGTGGGTGAAACATAGTTTTCAATATTGTGGTGTTGTTAGTGGACTTGGGTTAGTCGCAGAGTTTTGTTTACATTATTTTTTTTGTTTTTTCTCAGGTGATGATCATTGCATACACGATACCATAAGCCAACATGGTAGTAATGATGTCTCTTTTGATGAGATGGATTATCTTGAAGTTGCGGGTCAAGCTAGTGCTATTCGTATTCCACCGGTGAAAAGAAATGGAGCATTTCACGTTACTAGTGTGATGCTTCATTTAATTCAAATGAAAGAGTTATTTGGAGGCCAAACACATGAGGATGTAAATATTTACTTGAAGAATTTTATTGATGCGTGCACTCCATTTGACATAGCCCACATTTTTTAATAATTAATTTGGTTACGGCTTTTCCCATTCTCTTTGATGGGAGAAGCAGTCTTATAGTTGCGGTCTTTGCCTGCGGGATCTATCACTTCATGGGTTGAGCTCACAGATGTATTCTTGGATAAGTGCTTTCCAACTAATGGATAAAATCACACACTTTAGCCAACTTAATGGCGAACCATTGTATGAAGTTTGGCATTATTTCAATGATAAGTTAATACAATGCCCAAATCATGATGTTTCGAAGAAAATGCTTTTTCAAATTTTCTATAGGGCATTGCATCAATTGAACAAAATGGTAGTTGGTAAGGCGAACGGTGTTTCTCTTGTAAAGTTATGTTATGGTATTGCTGTGACTTTGTTAGATCAAGTGACAAAATAAAATAGAGGATGACATACAAGGGACACCGAGGTGGACGCGAGGTCCCCCGCGACATCGTTTGTAAGAAAAGAGCAAAAAAATAAGGATGAGGAAAGGGGGAAGAATATGGCTAAGGTGATGATCCAACTTGACCTTCTTACAAAACATGTAATGAGGGCTCCTCCTAAGGAAGTCAGTGCCATTGACTCCAAGAGTAATAGGGATTATGATGAAGAAGAAGCAGAGAATCTTGATGAGAAGATTCAGTTCTTGTCGAATCATTTTGGGGGTTCTCGCCCTACCTATCAAAGGCAAGGTGGGATAGAAGGTTAGAAGGATCAAGTCTGATATAGAGATTGGAGGGATAGAGATCGTGATAGAGACAGAGAGTGGAGAGTCAAAATAAGAGGCTATAACCAGTAAATACCCCCTAATTCTAAGCTTAAGGAGAAGAAGTCAAGCTTAATTGATCCAAAAAAAATTCAATAATGAAGATGTCTTAGCCTAGATTCTAATGCGTATAGAAGGGACCAAAAAATGGAGATAGAGATGATAAGTGACTTCTGTCAACTAAGCCAAATAGTGGCATCCCATTCAGCCTCCATCAAGCAATTAGAAATAAAAATAGGACAAATCTCAACTCAACTCAATGCTAGGCCAAAAGTAGGTCTACCTAGTGAAATATTAGTCAACCCCAAGAATGATGCTCATGCCATGACCATCATCACTAGAAATGGCTAAAATATTAGTGAGAAAGTGGTTGAGATGGATAATAGTCCAAATGAAAAGACACATGATAAACAAGCAAATACAAAGAGAAAGCGGCTAGAAAAAACAAGTAATGATGCTCCCAAGATCCAATGAAGTAATTGTGAAGAAACTGATAGTAGTTGAACAAAAAAAAGAAAATGAGAAAACTCCTAAAGTTATCAATGGTGATGTGCCAAAAGTGAATGAACCTCCAATTGTTCTATTGGAAAAAATCAAGATTCCTCCACAATTCCCCCAAAGTCTTAAAAAGAAAGAAGACAATACAAAGTTCAAGAAGTTTCTTGAAAAATTTAGCAACTTGTCAAAAAATATTCCATTGTTAGAAGATCTTCAAGAGATACTAGGGTATGCTAAATTCATGAAAAACTTAGTCTTAAAGAAGCGACTTCTGGACTGTGAAACTGAAATACCCCAAACTTTTGCCCTAAATAAATTCCTTAGCTTTTAAACCTTATAATCATCAAACGACTTTCACCATCACTCGTATGGTGTGGATACGGGTCTAGGACCCTAGTCATATGTTGGTCAGTGTCATATTGTCTAAGTTCTATTCAAAGTACAAGAAGACTCGATATGATTCGTATGTTCATGATATGAGAAGTATAGAGAGCATCCATTTGTTTTCTAGTATCTAGCCTTTAATGTTCTACTTAGGGTACGACTTAAAAGGTACTAGTCGAATGGTGATGGTACGAGTTAGGCTAAGGAGTCATATAGTTGATAGAATGTGGTGTCCAACTTTTTGATCAAGTTACGAGTTGAGGGTACCACTAGTATGATATGGATATGAGTTAAGGGGTCCAACTGTAACTTCTTGCATTCTTTTTACAGCTTTGAAGCTGAGGGGTCAAAGACCTTAAGACCCCACGTCTCATAGCACTATTTGGTCCATCATTCTACACTTTAGAAGATTGAAACACTCTTTAAAAACCTCTCTAGAATATTGGGATAGGGTTTCTTTAAGGTGGTCATCTAGAGGCTTAAAGATTGAAATCTCTCTGTGATTCTTCATAACTCAGGCATGTGACTCTTCCTTCATTATTAGTTCAAAAAATCATATGTTTTAAACATTGATTATGGTTCATTAACGGTGGTTTTGAAAGCCATGGTTGAGGGTTTGAATACATAATATTTATTATTGTTTTCTCATGTCTTAAATTCTGATTATACATGTTTTGATAATTTTTTTTCACATGTAGGTGCTTGGAAATTGTGATTTAAACTAAGGAGTCATGGTTAACCCTAACTTGATGGTTTTTAATTGAACAATGGTTTGATTATGGTATGACCTCAACCTTTTTGTGAAAATGTCAATGAGAACAATCTTGTCACATATGAATTATATTTTGAACTATGGCATTGTCCTATGAATGTTGATGATTGGTAAATAGTTTATGAAGGTATTGATTATCGTAATTTGATTTAAATCATAACATTGGTGGTTTAATTGACTAAATGGGTTCGAGTCCTACATGTTGAATTGAATTGAGGTCTTTGTTTAGACAATGGGTTTGAGTCCTAACGTTGACTAATAATAATTGTGGCATGTTGTACGCTTACAAGTTGGGTTGGTATGACGATACCAATGGGATGCCTTTTGTAAGTAATTGGATTAATTGTTGTGCATATGTGTAAAGAATGTTTTAATTGGGCTTCAAAGAGGGATGTGTAGCCAGGCCTTAAAAGTAGAGTCCAAAGGACTAACACTGGAAACCACACTAGCTGGTACGGGTATCTATATGTCCAGGAGGTTTGTGTCCCCTGAATTGATATATGAATGGGATATTCAAGTCCCCATATTGTATACATTGCTTAAGTCACCTTGATTTTGTCAGAAGGTTCGAGGCCCCCATAATGGCATATACGGTTATAGATATTCTCTAGTTCATGTGGCTACACGTACTGGGGCCCTTCTATCTAGGAGAGATCTGGGCCCATTTAGTTCGTGAGTGCCTTGTCATATGAAAGTTATGCTACACAACCCAGGTTAAGGTTTTAAAAGTTCATGCTAAGCCTTGTTACCTTCCCCAGCTCTCTATATATATGTATACATGTGATTGCATATGATGATTTGAATTAGTTTCGAATGATAGCATTATTTTTTCCCGTTATCCTAAGTTACATGCTAGAGCTCCAATCACTAACCATCTCTAGACAGTATATCCCTACGTGATGTTGGCCTCAGAACTTCTTCTACTTTTTTTGTGCAGTGATCAAGTGTTCGAGTGGTTCGTGAGTTGACAGTGAAGTTTTAAGATTCCATACTTTGGAAGGCTTCAGTTCTTAGTCTTTATATTCTATGTTTCAAACTTTGTTTGGACTTTGGTTTTGTCTATTGTCGAGGCATGTTCCGACATTTTATTGACTTTAGATTTGTAGAGGATTTGTTGGATTACTATGGACTTGGGTGTGTTGTTTGTTGGTTCAGCTCGGTGATGGATGGTTGTTTGATTACCGGTGTTTGGTTTAGACATTTCATGAATAAATATTATCTTAGTTTGCTATATATTGTTATATGTTTGGAACTCACCCGACAATTGGGGTTATTAAGCTGACTAGGTTAGGTGAAGAGAGTGATCTTCTATCCGCGTGAGACTTGAGATACCCATCACGGCCAGACCCTAATTCGAGTCATGACAAAAACTATCGAGGTAGCTAATAGTTTTAGTGTTATAATTTCAAAGACAATGGCGGTAAAGAAATAATACCCGGGTGCATTCACCATTCCTTGCACTATCGAGGTGTACAAGTTTGGAAAGACGTATGATCTTGGAGCAAGTATTAACTTGATGCCATATGTTGTGTTTCAAAAGTTGGTATTGTGTGCTCCTATGTCCACCACCATGAGGCATTTAATGATCGACTATTCAATTAAGAATCCCGTGGGCGTGTTATATGATATGTTGGTAAAGGTTGACCGGTTTATCCTTCTAGCTGATTTTGTCATTCTCGATTGTGAAATTGATCATGAGATATTGAGAGGTGAAGTTCTAGGTAAACAATAAGGAGGTCTCTTTAGTGTGTGCAAGACTAAGAAATAACCGATAGGGTTGCAAGTGCCGTCAATATTGATGTACCGGATGGGAAAGTGACCAATGCTATAGAGCTGGATCTTGGGTTGCTTTGATTCAATAATCCAAATTAATGAGAAATGGACGCCGAGCCCCGGTGTTAAATCATCCTCTAGATGGGAGGCAACTCATCATTGCCTTGAATATGGCATATATCCTTTAAATTTTTTAGATTGTTAGCTTAGTTTCATTTTTTTTGAATAATCAATAAAATCTTGGCACTTTGAAGGTGAATTAAAGTAATGTCGGAGACAATAAGTTGACTAGAATTGAGTTTGGAGGCGAAACAATTGAAAAATAGAGGAACTGAGGTCCTTAGTTACCGCGATCATGATGTGCAGATCATAATCGCGGTAGTGAAGCTTAGCATGCGTAACATGTTTCTCAAATCTTGCGATCATTGAGATGTGGACGTGATTGTGATATCCCATGATAGGGATACTGCATTCACGTAACCCTTTCGCGATCGCGATCCTAACTATTATAAATAGCCTCAAACACCTCCAAATCGGTTCTAATTTCTTCTATTTCAATATCCAATTTCACTCATTCTTATTATTTACAAGCGGTTTTGAAAGTGATAATTATTCGTATTTGCATCTTAACATCAGGTATGTCCTTTAAATCTCCTTTTTAATGTTTAAATTTGATTCTTAGTAGCATGATTAGGGCCTAAACTTATGTGTGAGATTTCTACGCGTGATTGGTGTTTGAGGTTGGTCTATTTTATGATGTTTGTATTTATCTTGGTGTGCACTTGATTGTGGAAATCTTGCATACCCAAAATTTCCTCAAAACAATTGATAATTCGAAGTGCACACTAAGTGTTTGATAAAATGCCTAAATGAGTTCAGTGATAGTTTTCTACGATTTAGGGGGTAATTTTGAGTAATTATGAAGTATGGTTTATGTTATTAGTGCTATAAATCTTGTATGAAAACATTTTGGGTATAAAATTACAAATTTATTGTTGGAAAACCTAGGGACGATGAAGTCTCAGGTTTCGCAATCGTGACTCAATAGTTTGCAGTCACAACACCTTAGACCTGTCTGATAGGGTCCTCAGTTATCGTGATCGCGACCTATCTGATCGCGATTGCATCACTCGAGGCCTATCTGCAGATCCTTTGAATGCTACAATCATGACTCAGCAGAGTGTGATCGGAACACATGAGGCTTGTTTGTAGGTTTGCCCAAAATCTGACACCTATTTTTAAGCCCTAATGTGATCTTAGAGCCATTTCTTTAGCTTCACTTAGTCACATAGCATTGTTTTCATATAATGATCTTGATAGTTAATGCTTGTATGTTGTTTTCAGGTTTCCAAAAATGATAAGCCTATCAAAATTTGACCAAACCAACTTTCTCACAGTTTAGTGCCAGATCGTATACTTTGAGGATCTATCCAGGAAAAAGCTACTCACTAAGCGGGGCATCTTATTAGAGAAAGTGCCCAAGAAAATCTCAACCTTCTATTAGAAATTATAGACAACGAGTAGAAGATGTTTTGCACCAGAGCCATTCAAAACCAAATAACAATGGGTGCAAGAGTTTTACGCAAACCTCGAAGCCATAAGTCTATTCAACCCAATCATGAGGATTTAGGACAAGGTTGTCAACTTCGGATGTGAGGTGATCAATGAGCAATATGGGTTGCCGGATGCCGACTAGATGAAGTTTGAGGCAAAAAATTTTGCCCTAGGGAGTGAGTTAGCCTCATAACTGTGCATAGCAAGAGAAGTCCCATGGGCCTTTATGAAATAAGGATCACCTTGAATGAGTTCATGATTGAAGAAAAGATTTGGTTGACAATTATCTGACGTAGTGTCTCCTCGAGCATAAATATGAAAAACATCTTTATCATGCGAGCCCAGATTATAGCTTATATCTTAGACAATATTTCTTTGAATGCTTGTCTCTTTGTTATTATGGATTTGAGGAATTACAAGAATTGAGGCAGTCCTATGCTAATGTTTCAATCTTTAATCTCTGAACTATGCAAGAGGCTAGAAGTTGAGGAATATTCGGGGACAACTGGATATCCCCGAAGACAGTGATTTACCCATTGAAGATCCGTGGTGAAGGCACAGCTTTAAAAAGTAAGAAGATAAAGATTGATTTAGGTAATTTAGTGGATGATGATCTTGATTCTTGTAGGCCTTAATCAGTAGGGCCATTTGAGGAGTTATCTAGTCAGATGTGGATAGTCTGGGACTTGGTTTCCAAGTTACCTACAGGGTCCAGTGAGTCTTCCATAGGTCGCTCCTCCTATGTCTCTCAAAGTGACTATGACAGGATCCTAGATGATCAAAAAGCGCAAGGAACCACCATATCTAGGCTAGAGAAGGCCTACACATCCTTGTCCTAATCACATTACAAAATGAAAAATCTCATGCTAAAATAAAGAGGAGGGAAAAGAAGTGAGACAATTTTTCACCAAGATGTGGAAAGGGGTGAAGGGCTTATGGAAAACCCTACAACTAAGAAAGAGACTTCCATCTCTAAGAGAAGATGCTGATGATAAGATTCCAGCTAGGTAGTCTAAGGACGAAGAGATGGATTCTTACGATGTTAAGAAGGAGACAGAGATTGATGGCAACACATGTTGCGATTTTAGGGAGCCTTTTTTACTTTTTTATGCTTTCATAATATGCAGTGAGGACACTATAGGTTTTTAGTTGGGGGGAGTCCTTTTGTCTGTATTCTATATTTAATATCTGGTCTGTATTATTTTGATGATTTTATTCTTATTTGTTATGGATGTTTGGGATATTTGTATTATTTTGATGATTTAATGCTTTGATGCTTTGGTTTATATATTGGGTATCCTTATTTCCAATGTTTTGTAGTGATTATGTGGATTAGTCATTTTTCATTTTAAAATTTTTATTTTCTTTTTTGATAGTGATGTTGGACGATCCTCTCCCTATTATAGATTGAGTGACAACATTATTAAGGGAAAATTGTTGTGTTGAGGTCTTGGAGTGTCACGACCCAAACCAGGGCCTAGTCGTGATTAGTATCTAAAGTTTGCCAAGGACATGAGAACACCCCTATTAACCTAGCCAACCAGAACATAGTACAACTAGTAGCGAATAAATTCCAAACATATAACAAAATAGAACTGATCTCCAAACATATAACAATATTGAACTGAGTTCCAAACATATGACAAAATAAAAATGAGTTTCTAACATATAACAAGATTGAACTGAGAACATATAACAAGATAGATAAATCAGCTGAATAGGATCTAAGAATCCACAATACCAAATCCATAAACATCCTGTCCACAAAATCCTGTATGAAACCAAATATCAACCAAAGTCAGGACTTGCCCCCGACCGTAGTAAAAAACCCAACTTAATAGTCTAGGACGTAAGTAAAGACAAGACCATAAAATAAGAGCCTTTCAGAGAATGGAAGCTCACCACTTCAAAACTAACTTATAGATAATCCAGAAGTCACCCACCACTGTGCAAGAAAGTAATAGTGTCTTAGGAACTTGTATCACGTAGGGATACATCTCTAGAGACGGTTAGCAGGGTAAGTGCTAGCATGTAACTCAGGGAAGGAATAAAATAATGCCATGATCAATCAATCCAAAATCATTCAAAAACCATATGCACACATTTATATAGATATAAATAATATGCTGGAATGGGGAACAAGGCTTAGCATGAGAGTTAAAACATAAACCTGGATTGTGTAGCTCAAAGCGTCATCTAAACACCCACGAGCTATATGGGTCCATCTCACACCCTACTAAAAGCTTCTCAGTGCATGTTAGCCACACGAACTGGGGTACTAAAGAAGGTCGGGGAATATACGACCCTTCACCAATCTAGGATATGAATATATAAAGTGTGACACAAGTACACGGTTATCAAGACCAACCATCACGCCGGCAAGCATGGGTTCCCAGTATTAGTCCCTCTGGACCTCTTTTTTCACGACTCAAAACATTTACACTACCATTCATTGAACCAATAATCATCCTTTAAGGAATAACCCTTTGGTATCTTTAAACCAACTCCGCTTGCAAGCTATTATCAACATGCCATTCCAATTATCATCACTTGGGGGATCCACGACCCTACAAGCTATAATTATTCATCCACGTGGAGGAATACTCGATCCCCAAGTTTCAAAATTAATTATCTATTAACTTAGGGGAATCCACAACCCCCAATGTTCAATTTAAAACCATATATGTTCCAGTAGCCTTTTATGCATTGCGATAGTTCCAAAAGCGATTACAATATACATATACTCGTGTTTCAAAGACAATTTCATAAGGTGGCTTGAGGTTATTACCAATTTTAATTCCAAATCTATTTACTTGGGGGAATTAATGACCACATTCTCATTTACCATGCCCATGATCCCAATGAGCTTTAAAACTATCAATTAAAAAACGAATGATTCACAAAAACCATGGTAAACGCAATTCCATCAATAACATTCAAAGGCCCTTAACCGAATTTCAAAACCATCAATTAATCACATAAAAAATAATTTTAAACACAATTTATTAATAAAACAAGTTTAGGAGAAGAGATATATGCATGAAAGTATTAAGAATTATGGTGGAAATTCACCAATTGGAGATCTAGAAGTCAAATACTTAGAAACCCTAGCTTGTTCTTGACTTGGGAATTTGAGAGAGTTTCAGAGTATTTTAAGATTGAGAATAGGGAGTTATGGGGGTCCCATAGAGTATTTTAGGTCGTGGTTACAATTCAAAAAAGATATAAATGACCAAAGTGCCCTTAAATAAAATATACGAAAAGCTATCGCCAGTCATTATAGGCCATATCATGGCTCGTGATGACTAGGTGCGAGTCGTTTCCTAGACTAGTTATTTGGGCAGTGACTCAGGGTATTCTAACTGGTATGGTCATCCTATGACTAGTGACTAGACCCTATGACTCATGGAGTCGTTACCAAGACAACAACCTTGGGTTATCTTACTGTTTAGTCATGAGTCCCACCCTATGACTCGTGACCTCACCTCACGACTCATGAGGTTCAAGTCATGATCTCACTAAAAACCATGGACAAATTACTAGCTAGACAACGATTAGAGACATACAACTCGTGAGGAGTCTTCACGACCCGTCACCTAAGTCTTAACTTAGATAGTGAGCTTAAAACTCCAAATTTTTTCAGAGGCAAAAATCTGAGGTGTTACATTACCACGCCTCCCTTAATGATTTTATCGGACAAGAAGTGATTGACTTGTTAAATGAGACTATTTTAGAGTTAGAGTCTCATCTCAAGATCCCATTGTCCAATTTATAAAGTTAATGAAATATCATGTTAATACAAAATGAAATTAAGGTATTAACTGATATGCAATGTGCATAAAAAAGAATAGTAATATTCCAACAAATATTATTCATCAAATTTCAAAAAGTAACAAGTATATTATAACTGTTTTGTAGAACAACAAAAAAATAAAAAACTTTTTGAATAGAAATATATCTTAATTTTGATGCAGACTGAAATCTCATTCCTCTTTCGTAAAAAAATTACAAGTACATCTATTGTGACCTTCATAACCACATCGACCGCAAAAATTATTGTTCGATGTAAGAGTTTCACTTAATTTCTTGTAGATCCCTTTCTTTATCCCTTTGAGTTGTCTTTTTTATTTTAGAGGTGAACACATCTTCGTTCTGATTTCCTGTGGCACAATCCAATATTTCTTATCTTGCATTAGAATCATTGACACTTCATAAGTCTTCACTAAAGTCTCTAGATGGTAATAATCATAGAAAAATGGCTTCATGTTACCTACATGCTTATTTCTAAGAACTACTATCGCTTGTTGACATGTTATCTCATTCAACTAGAATCTTCCACCAGTGTAAGTTCTTCTATCTAGACATACAACGTATTTTCTTCCTTTATCATAAACAGAGTATACATAAGGCGACAATGTCCTAACTTGTAAAAAAACTAATATTTCTTTAATCAAACTAGCTAGGTATCTCTTATTAACACATAAATATATATCTTAATAATAGAGTTATGTATCTCATGTTTACTACAACTGGCAGTACATCTCATGTATCAAAAATATAAATCTAATGTAAAGATAGTCAGTAAATAATGACCTCTAATATAGGTATTATAACGAATTCAATAATAATGTAGGATAATTTAAAGGACATAACTAACCATAACTGAGAGAATTTCATCGTATTAGGCTACAGAATAATCTCAAATCTTTTGCCCAAGGTTTCTTTTATATATGATGCTCTCTCTTTGTGTTTGAAATTCCAAGATCCAAAAAGGATTATTTCATGTTCAAGAAAATCTAAGATATGCAATTCACGTGCCTCAACTAGTTTTCTATTTATACACTCAGTTATATTTGAAGTCATCATTATACCTTGATTAACTGGTACATACACTCGTGTTCACTTTTCATATCCAACATCCTCTAGGTAAGCCTTCAACCCATGATCCACCTTCCACACTTGATTCGTCAAAAAATTAAAATTTTCTTATTTGTATGCCTTTGCCATTGCATAGTAAACATCGCTAAGTTTGTCTTTGATTTTTCTAAAGTGTGCCCATATGTTTTTGGATGCCAAACACATTTTAGATACAAAATTTTAGAATACAAAATGCTAGTAGACTTCACTATGATTTCGTTATAATCAGATAAAACACACATATTTCACGCTCCCCAAAAATACTTTTAAACTGCTAAAAAACCATATCCATGAATTATCATTTTCTGAGTCAATAACACCGTACACTATTGGCTGTGATACCCCAAATTTTTTCCCATGGAAAATTTTAAGTTCTGAACTCACTGTCCAATCTAGAATTCACCATACGAGTTGTAAGGTGTCTTGATGGGTTGTAGGAACCAAATCATAGGGTGTCTAGTGAGTTTTTCTAGAGTTATTGCCTTGGTTATGATTTTAAGTCACGAGTTATCAAAACTCTATACGAGTCATATAGTCCCTTCCATCGCTATACTTTTGTGATGCCCAAATGCTTCTTCCTTGATCCCAACTAGACCCAACAAGTAGTAAGAAATGTATACTAGTTGTAAGGTACCAATCATAGGGTGACCAATGTGTTACCCAAAGGATTCTTTCTTGACTACAACTAAGACCCTACAAGTGATAAGGTCACTTAACGAGTTGTATGACTCAGTTGTAACCAGAATAGTGTAGGTGCCCATGGGTACTGCCCAACCTATGACTAGAGGTCATGAGACATAGGTTGACCGTACGAGTCGTAAGGTCACCTGTAGCGACTGTGAGATAATTTTTAGTCTTTTTACTAAGGTAATTTTGGATATTTTCCTATTTCTCTAAGCATAACCCACGACCTTAAAACATAATTTGGACTTTATTCTCATCCATAAGACATAAAAAATATTCTGCTAAATTCTCTTAAATCCCTAAGGAAAAATAAGCTAGGGTTTCTCATACTTGGCCATCTAAAGCTTCAAGGGTTGAATTCTCTCCATAACTCTTAATATTTTAGGCATGTGACTCTATCCTCAAACTTATTTTACTTAAAGCATGAAATTATATGGTTGTAGATGTAGGTTTGAACTTGGGTTTTGATATAGGTTGAGGATTTTGGCATGATTGGTTCTCAAATTGTTTTCCCATAAATTATTATGCATTGTATATGATTTATAAATGGTTTTGAACTTATAGGGTGCATGGGCATGATGATTAAACTAAGGGGTCATGGTTTTCCCTAAATTGATGATATTTTCTTAACATATGGCTTTGGAAATTGTGTTCCTTCAACCCAAAATGTGAAATTAATATTGAATACAGTTTGTCACATGGTTTGACTTGATCTCATGTACTAATGCATCGTCTTACAAGGTTAATGAACTACTAATTGATTTTATTGAACCTTGGGGTTTGTGGATTCCCCATATGAATGAATAATTGATGCAAAAGGGTTTTTTAATTTCCCCATGTGAATGATTAATTATCATGACTTGATAAATAACTTGTAGGAGAGGTTGGTATGATGATACCAATGGGATTCCATAATGAATTAATTGGTTTGATTAATAGAAATGTGTTCTAAATATTTTAATTGAGCTTAAAAGAGGGTTGTGTAGCCAGGCCATGAAATTGGAGTCCTGAGGAACCAATACTAGAAACTGCGATTGCCGATGCAAGGGTCTAAATATTTGGGTAATTCAAGTCCTTTAATTATATAATTTGGTGGTTTGGTACACCCATGTAAAATATCTAGGTGCTTAAGTCATCTTTGATATGTGCCAGGAGGTTTGAGTCTTCTATGGTTCATATGTATATATGAATATTCTTTGGTTCTTACGGCTACATGCACTGAGGCCTCTTTAAGCTAGGGGAAAGCTGAAGGTATATAGTCTATGAGTGCCTTATCATGATAGTTATGCTATACAACTCAGTTTAAGATTTTAAAGTGCGTGCTAAACCTTGTTCCCTACCCCAGTATATTATATATATATATGCATATGTTTGTGTGCATTTGGATTTTGACTGCTTTTAAATCATTGATCATGGCATTACTTTCCTCTTATCGCTTAGTTACATATTAGCA
This sequence comes from Capsicum annuum, assembly GCF_002878395.1. Lineage (NCBI taxonomy): Eukaryota > Viridiplantae > Streptophyta > Magnoliopsida > Solanales > Solanaceae > Capsicum > Capsicum annuum. Next base: position 139,204,491 of record NC_061119.1, on the reverse strand, counting down.
CTCAACCTACTAACTGCCCTCAAAAGATATATCCCCACACGATGTAGGGTTTAGAGACACTCTTACTTTTCTTGTGTAGTGATTAGGTTACTTTCGAGTTGATCGCGAGTAGACTTAAAGTGCTGATCTTCCATCCTTTGAAAGAACTTCATTTCATGGTTTTGTTTCCTAATGTCATAGACTTTGTTTCAGACTTATTTTTGGATATCATCAGGGTCATGTCCCAACTATATTGATTTTGGTTATTAGAAGGCTTTGTGGGTATTTTTGATTGGGTATTGGTTGTTGATATATTTTAGTTTCTGTTCGGCTTATGCTATTATTATATTATGTTCTAGTTTGCTAGGCAAAGAGGGTTGTCATCGGTCCATGGTGGACTTGAGATACCCGTCATGGCCAGGCCCTGGTTCAGATCATGACAAGCTTGGTATGAGAGTCTAGGTTTATATGGTCAACTGGGTATCCACAAAATCGTGTCAAATAAAGTCTCTTGTTTGGGTGTGTAGCAAGCCACACTTATAAGAGAGATTCTATAAGGTATTTAGTAAAGTTTCTCTTTCTTGTTGCTTTATTTTTGGGCTATAGAGTCTAAGGCCTTGAATATCCTCTAATTCCCATTTGTTCCCATTTTAGATCATGCCTTCCTGAAGATCTGATACTTGTGGAAACTCTTCTATCCCTATAAGGACAATGTGGATAAAACTCATCCTACTTATAAGGTACAGACCTGATCTAGGGTCGTTGTTTCTGCTTGTACCTGTGGAGTTCCACCGAACTCTATTGATCCTTCTACAGATGGTAACACTCCTACTCAGTTACCTCAAGGAGATATTACTAATGGTAAATTCCACTATTACATTTATCTATTGACTTAGTTTATGACATTAGTCAAGTCAATTGGGTCCTATTGGTGCTATTGTGATTTCTACTAATGTTACTTGAGTTGGGTAATTTATGAGGCCCAATCCTCCAACCTTTACTGACTCTAAGATTTAGGAGGATCTACAAGGATTCATTGATAAGATTGAGAGGATTTTTTGGGTGATACATTCTTCTGACTCTGATGGTGTGAAGTTTGCTACATATCAGTTGAAGAATATGGCATATCAATGGTATGTAGAGTGGGAGTAGTTGAGGGGAGAAGATACATAATCAGCTATGTGGTATAACTTTTTAATTGCTTTTCTTAATCGCTTCTTTCATTAGAAGTTAAAAGATGAGAAATCTGAGGAGTTTGTGAATTTGAAGCAAGGCAAAATAACGGTGAAGGAGTTTGCCTTGATGTTCCATCAGGCATCTTGCTATGTCCCTGAGTTATTGTCTAGAATGAGGGATATGATGAGGAAGTTTGCTTCTGGGTTGTCCCGTGATTTGGTTTTGGAGAGCAAGGCCACCTTGTTGAACAAGGATATGGATATTTCTAGACTTGTGGTGTCTATGCAATAAGTTGAAGAGGAAACGAAGAAGAAATAAGAGATGGGGAAAATAAAGAGTGAGAGGTTCAAACATTTAGAGCAAGATGGAGGTCATCAAAGAAATAGAAGGGATAACAAGCAGTGGTCAAAGAAAGATTGAAGAAGTTCTAACTCAAACACGATGGCTAGCGATCCTTCCCAAAGCCTTTCGATGATCATTGTTTCTAGAGTAGTGAGGGTCCTAGGGCACAGGGTGCCCAATATCAAGCCAGTGGGGCACAGTCGGCTACATTATACCCTCCTTTTTAGTTTTGTGGTCAGTTGCACCATGTTTAGTATGAAAAGAGGAGGATTAGTTGCTTTAGTGTTGGTCATATTGGTCATATGCAGCGATATTGTCCTAGTATATTTATTGATGATATTCTGGTATATTCAAGGAGTGAGATGGATCATGCTAATCATCTAGCTAAACCCAAAAATTGATTGGCAAAAAGCTCATATGCCTAAGGAAGGATAGAGGAAGATGGAGCTCCCTCAGAGCAATCAAAAGTAGCGACCCTCAACTGGGTCTGAACTCCTGGAGTTGGATGAGCTTCATTCACATTGTCCTCAAACTATACAGAAGAGTTGCCGAGAGCATCAGATCTTCTGGGAGGCATGTTCTGAAAATCAAACACAAGGGAATTAGAGAGTATTCAAGACCTTAGCTCTATATCTTGAATTCGAATAACTAGAAAGGAAAGCATTCCTAAATATCTCATCGCCTCTCCATTATAAGTGTGGTGTGCTATACACCCATAAACGAAGCACTACTTAACACGGCTTTATTGGACACCCAATGACACAAAACCTAGGCTCTGCTACCATCTTTGTCATGACACAAAGTAGGGCCTGGCCGTGACGGGTATCTTAAGTTCCATGTGGTCTAGGGACCACCCCCTGCACCTAATCAAACCTAACACAACACACCCTAATGTCAGAGAAATTCTAAGCATATAACAAGATAGCATGAAATAAGCTTAAGAAGATTCAAAATAAGTCCATAACCAACGACCCGCGACCGATCAAACAAACAACCGACACCGTATAATATCCGTAGTAATCAAACAAAGCCTTCTAAACAAAAAACAGAAATTGAATATCAATGAAGTGCCAGGAAATGCCCCCGGCTATAGCCAAATAAAAATCTAAATAGTCTTAGACATAAGAGACCAAAACATGAAATATAGACTTTTGATGTATTGAAGCTCACCACTTCAATTTCAACTCACGAGTTGATCTTAAATCCTAATCACTGAGCAAGAGGAGTATAAATATGACCAATTCCTGTATCGCGTGGGATTACAATATTCAAAGACGATTAGCGGAGTGAACACTAGTATGTAACTCAGGGATAAGGATAACATAATGTGGTAATTAAATGTTTCAATCCAATGTACAAACTCAAATGCATGTAAATAGATATATCATATGCCGGGATAGGGAACAAGGCTTAGTATGCATTTTAAAACTCTTTCCTGGATTATGTAGCTTAGCCGTTATATAGTAGTACCCACTGACTATATGGGCCCCAACTCTCACCCCCTGGTTGGGCCCCAGTGCGTGTAGCCACATAAATCAGAGAAAGATTATATATATATGAATGGGGTAATTGAGCCCTCCAATCATATACAAAGGTGACTTAAGCACCCGATCAATAAATGTGACATGGAGGACTCAAACCCTCCAATCATAATGGTAGTAATAAGGTGGACTCGAACCACCTGGTCAGAAGCAAGGGGACTCAAACCCTCAAGCCATAATTACCCCCACACTATCTAGCTCGGTTCCCAGTGTCGATCCCTTGGACCTCCACTTTAATGGCTCAACTACATAACCCTCTTTTAAAGCTCAATTAAAATATTTATTACACAATCCTATTAATTGAACCACAATACACATTTAGGCATACATTGTTGGTATCGTCATACCAACTGCACTTGTAAGGTAACATCAACATGCCAAAACAATTACACCACTTAGGGAAATTCACAGCCCCCTTTATTTAATTTTATGATTTCCAACATTTATCATAATTAAAAACCAATTTTACATTATGGGGTGGGGTCATAACCAGTTAAAAAGTCATAAGTTTGGGAAAAAATTATAATTCTCTAGTTCATTCACCATACCTATGCACACACAAGGTCAAAACCATAATTAAAGCATGAAAATCATATGCAAATCGTGGGAAAACATTATTTAACAACAAACATTCAAACCCTCAACCCTTGTTATAAAACAAACATGAATATCTCATGAACAATACTTCAAAACATGTGCTTTTAACAAATTAACAATGAGAAAAGAGTAACAAGCCTTAAACTTCAAGAAATTTTAGAGTGTTTGAGAAGTTACTTAGATTTGTTTATGAGTTATAATGACATCCTAAAGGGGTTATAATATGTGGGTTTCAATTTGGATTGAAGGGGAAATATATAGAATGCCCTTAACTTAAAAGCTGAAAAAAGTGCCGCCATTGACTATGCGTCAACCATTGACTCGTCGCCACTTCTTACGAGTCGTCATTATAAGTCCTAACGAAGACAGTATCTAGGACTCACATATACTGCTTACCCTACAACTTGACTTGTATAACTCATAATGAGACCATATGACTTGCAGGGTCCAATTGTAGTCAATACAGAACCCAATTGGGTAAACACTAGGCATCCTATGATTTGCACCCAATGACTCGTAACAAGTCTTTATGGCTCATTGTGAGCCACTCGTACTCAAAGCAGAACTTAGCCACTTAATTTCTATTTTGGTTATGATTGGCCCACAGGATCCATCAAGGCCCCAAACGACTCGTACACCCAAGTCATACTCAGGATATTAACTCAAGCACCATTCCTTGGACACCTTACGACAAGGGCCACCTGACCCGTCAAGACATATTATGACTAATTAGATAAGTCATTTCCAGAGTAGAAAGCTCAGAACTCAGAAAAATTTTCAATAACCAAAAATGCGGGGCGTTTATACCCCCCTTAGGATCATTCATCCTCGAATGGTAGAACTAGGAATTTATTATCACGATTTGACTCCACATACCACTAATATTACCTTTAACAAAGATAGAAAACAATGATGCAAAGAAATCACCAGTTTTTTTTTTACAAAGCCAGAAAATAAGGATGTCAAAGAATACATGTATCTTAAGCATGATTATCTAAAATAGAAAACAAGAATGGGTACTTGGACTTTGTGTCTTCCTCGGCTTGTCACGTAGCTTCCTCAACCTTTTGGTTCCTCCAAAGAACCTTTACCGATGACACATCCTTGATCCACAACCGAAGGACTTGCAAATCCAAAATCTCAACCAGGACTTTCTCATAAATTAAGGTATTCGAAATACCCACTTTCTCCAAAGGAACAACTATTGAAGGATCACCTACACACTTTTCAACATCAAAATGTGAAACACCTGATAAATGAAGCTCAGACTAGAGGGAAACTCCAATTCATATACAATATTCCTAACCCTTTTCAAAACCACATACAGACCAACATAACGGGGACTAATATTCCTCTTCTTACCAAACTTTATCACTCCCTGCATGGGGAACACCTTCAAAAATACCCAATCACCAGCATTGAACTCCAACTCTTTTTACCTTACATCTGTGTAGGACTTTTGGCGACTTTGTGTGGCCTTAAGTTTATCCAGAATCACTTTAACCTCCTTCATATCTAGGTAAACCAAATCAGGGCCAAATAACTTATTTTCACCAACCTCAAACCAGCCAATAGGAGACCTACACCTCTTACCATATAAGGCATCAAATAGAGTCATACCAATGCTAAAGTGATAATTGTTATTGTAGTCAAATTATATGAGAGACGGGTGGTCAACCCAACCATCCCCAAAATAAAAAACATTAACTCAAATCATATCTTCCAATACCTAAATTGTCCTTTCTACTTGACCCTCTATCTGTAGTTGGAAAGTGGTTCTAAAGGCTACCTTAGTCCCCAAACCTTGCTGGAATGACCTTCAAAAGTAAGATGAGAACTAAGTACCCCAATCGGATAAGATGGTAATAGGAGTACCATGCAACTTCATAATCTCCTTAATAAATAACTTGGCATAATTCTCAGAAGAGAAATTTTTCCTAACTGGAAAGAAGTGAGCAGACTTAGTCATTCAATCCATGATGAACCAAATCGAATCAAATTGCAGGTGAGACTGCAAAAGACCAGTACCAAAATCCATATTAATTATCTCTGAGTTCCACACCGATAGCTAAATCTCTTGAGTCAACACACCGGGCCTCAAGTGCTTTATCTTTAATTGTTGCCACACCATGAAATTAGCTACTAAATTCGCCACATCCTGCTTCATATTATTCAACCAATAAATCTCTTTAACATTATGATACATTTTCATCAAACCAGGTGGAATCGTATATCATGCCTCATGAGCTTCAACCAAAATTCTTTATTGTAACCCATCAATATCGGGAATACACATCTTGCCTTGGTAACTCAAAATGCCATCACCATCAATCTCGAAAGCCGTCTCTTTCTTCCTACCTACATCATTCTCGATTTGCATCAAAATATGATCCAACACTTGTTTTTCCTTTACCTCAGCACCAAGAGATGACCTCGCCACCTCTTGAAAAATCACTCTACCATCCTTGAAATCAAAGAGACGGACTCATATATTACCTAATTCATAATTATCCTTCACTAAATCCCACTTCTCCTTATCCACATATGAAAAACTTCCTATGGACAGCCTGCTAAGATTATCAACAACCATATTAGCTTTACCTAGATGATAGTGGAGACTTATGTCATAATTCTTTAGTAACTCAAGCCACCTCATTTTCCTAAGATTTAATTATTTATAGGTGAACACGTATTGTAGACTCTTATAATCAAAATAAATATCAACATAGACCCATATAAATAATGTTGCCAGATCTTTAATGCAAACAACACAACTAACAATTCCAAGTCATGAGTAGGATAATTCTTCTCATGAACTGTCAACTGTCTAGAAGTATATGCAACCACCTTGCCATACTTCATTAACACATAACCCAGCCCTACCCGGGACACATCACAATAGACAAAAAATCTATCAGTGCCCTCAGATAGAGTCAAGACCAGATCTGAATTCAATTTTTTCTTCAGATTCTTGAAACTACCCTCATAAGAATTAGACCACAAGAACTTCTCGTTCTCCTAAGTTAACTTAGTCAACAGGGCAACGATAGAAGAGAAACTCTCCCCAAACCTTTTATAGTAGCCGGCTAAACCCAATAAGCTAAAAATATCAGATGGAGTCGTGGGTCTAGGCCATTTTTTTGACCATCGCAACATTCTGCGGATCCACTATGATCCCTTCACTAGAAAATACATGACCGAAATAAGTCACAACACTTAACCAGAACTCACACTTAAAAAATTTTACTTATAATTATTTCTCCTTAAGGGTCTGCAACACAAGGCAGAGGTAATCGACATGATCTGCCTTACTATTAGAATACACCAAAATATTATCCATAAAGATAATGTCAAACAAGTCTAAGATCTGATGGAAAACCCGATTCATAAGAACTATAAAAGTGACTGGGGCATTGGTCAAACCAAAGGACAACACCAAAAACTCAAAATGACCATACCGAGTTTGAGAAGCGGTCTTGAGGATATCCACCTCCCTAATCTTCAACTAATGGTACCCAAACCAAAGATCAATATTGGAGAAGAATTTAGCACCCTAAAGCTGATCAAAGAGATGATCAATCCTTGAAAGTGGATACTTATTCTTCACGGTTACTTGATTTAATTGGCGATAATCAATACACATTCAAAGGAAACCATCCTTCTTATGCACGAAGAGAACAGGAGCACCCTAAGGAGATACACTAGGGCGGATAAAACCTTTATCAAGAAGATCCTTTAACTGCTCTTTAAATTCCTTCAACTCAACTGAAGCCATTATATAAGGAGGAGTAGAGATAGGATGAGTGTCCAGAAGATGATCAATTCCAAAATCAATTTATTTATTGGGAGGAATAGAAGGAAAATCACCAGGAAAGACTTTAAGAAATTCATAGACCATAGGGATAGTCTTCAAAGAAAGACCATCGGCTCTAGAATCCTTAACATACACTAAGTAATTGAGTCACCCTTTGGAAATCAATTTCCTAGCTCTAAGATACGAGATGAATCATTCCTTAGGAACTAGGGAACTACCTTCCCATTTAATTACTGGCTCACTAGCTAAATGGAAACTGACCCTTTGGGTCCGACAATCAAGGGACACATAGCACGAGTGTAACTAATCCATCCCCAAAATCGCATTGAAGTCTAAATTTTCAACTCTTTTAGATCCACCAAGGTTTCTCTACCATTTACCGACATTATACAACCCCTATAAACCTTTCTAGCCAATACAAATTCACCTATTGGGGTGGACACATAAAAAATATCCAGAATACGCTCAGGATAAAAACCAAATAAATAGCCACATAAAAGGTCACATAAGAGAGAGTAGACCCAGGATCAAGTAGACAATGTACATCATGAGAAAAAATCTTAAGCATACCAGTAATAATATCAGTGGATGCCTTAAAATCCTAGCGAGTGGCATGAGAAAATAGATGGTTCTAACCAGTGTCGGAGCCAAAAGCAGAAGTAGCACCCTTTGGTGCAGGAGAAAATAAAGTAGCAAAAAGGATCTTATTTTCTCGAGAAGCAACCATAGAAGGACAATCCCTCTGTAGATAACTAGTCTAACAATATTTAAAATACTTATTCCTTTGTTTCTTGCAAAATACATAATGTACCAGACCACAAAATCTATAAGAAGGATACGCTGGAGCTGACTCAGCCCACTAGCCTATGAATGGGCCCCTGGTGCTCTAAAACTAGTATTATACTAAGAACGATGGTCACTTGACAACTTTAGGTAAGGAGAACTAGCCTTAGAGTGACCTCACTTCTTCTTAGACCACTTTCTACCATTTTTACCACTTTGCTGCTGACCTCTACCCTAATCTAAATATAAAAAATTATTACTCTGTATTTCACTTATCTTTACTATTCTTTTATTTCTTCCTCCACTTGTTGTATATACACTATAAGTCTACCGATGTCCATATCCTTGTTCAACAAGGCAGCCTTGCTCTCCAAGATCAATTCATGGGACAACCCAAAAGTAAACTAACTCATTCTAGACACCAATTTAGGAGCGTAACTTGACAGCTAATGAAACTTCAAGGCATACTCCTTAACGAATATCCTGCCTTGCTTTAAGTTCACGAACTCCTTGGTCTACGTCTCTATCAACTCCTAAGGAAATAAATGGTCAATGAAAGTACTAGAAAATCATCCCACAAAAAGAACTGAATAGTCCCACTCTTTATACCATTGGTATGCTATATCCATCAACTGATAAGCTATGAGTTCTACACCCTTCATCTCAGAAGTATACATCATATGAAAGATCTTTTCTATCTTATTAATAAAATATTATGGATATTCTTCAACTTTAGAACCATTGAAAATAGGAGGATTCAATCTCATGAATTAGCTAACTCTAGTGGCCTCAAAGGATGGAGCAACGAAAGCAACCCACTCAGTTTGGGAGGCTACCAACTGGGTGAACAAATGAATCAACTGGGAAAACTTAGCATTAGATACATTAGCTTGAGGTTTCTAAAGTGGGATGGGGGAAACTGGTAGAGCTCCCTTAGGATAATCAGAAACAGCAACCTTGATCGAATCTGAACTCTTGGAGTTGGTCGAGCTCAATTCATATTATCCTTAGACAAGATAGAAGTGTTACCGTAAGCATTAAATCTTCTTAGAGACATGATCTTAAAAGCAAATGCATATGAATTAGAGGATTTTCAAGACCTTAGACTCTATATCTTGAATTGGAATAACAAGTAAGGAAAATATTCCTAAATGTATCATAGCCTCTGCCTTATAAGTATGGCATACTAGAAACCCTATGGAGAGACGTGGCATAATCATGTTGCATCACTGAAAAAGGATGAGTACCATTTTACACTCCACCACGATGTAGTGCTATGCTCCACCCCAATTCTGGCGCGACACAGGGCAATCACGGTGAGCTACTAGAAAGGGACGAACAGGATTTTATGTTTATCGTGACACGATATAGTCGCGGTGCTTCACTAAAAAGAGGACAATTGCAAATCTTCCCTCCACCGCAATGCGATAGTATTGCGTTGGCCTACTGTTTCTTACTAAAAGTGCCATAACTTCTCAATCGGGTATTGAATTAGGGCAAAATTGGTATTATTGGAAAGATGACTCAATTTCCTATGATTTTGTGGGTCTTGTTCTAAAAAATTCTGCATACATAAAAAGTTATGATCATTCAAAGATGACCTTTGCATAATCAAACACCAAAATTGGCCGAATCGAAAAGCGATAGCTTACTTGGCTCTAAGTTACTCTTATGAGCATCTTTCCACCTCATAATCTTTCTTTACACTAGGTTAATGATCATGAAACATGGATTCAAGTCTGAATCACTGGACTAGAGTTTACACTCATAGGAATGAAGGTCCGATTTCTAGCTTAGAAGAGTGTGGGGTATTGTAGAATACCACCATTAATAGCCTTGGTTAATAATAAATAGAATATTGGATTGGTTGGTTGGAAATGGTTTTAATTGGGATATAATCATAGGGTGTGATATCTAACTGTGAAGGTGGGAGTTCCATGAACGAACACTAGAAACTCATGTTTGCTAGCATGAAGGGTTGGTTATGACGACCATTTATGATACCATAAGGAACACGGTAATTCTCTAAGTACATTATACATATGTATCATAGAGAAAGAGAGGGGTACTTGGGAATCCCTTACTCTTATGGTATCTTTGATTAGTGCAGCTTCATGCATCGAGGCCCATTTAGGGGTGAACACTGGACCCATAAAGCCCATAGGTGGTTTTAGGAGAGTTAGACTACACATACCCAGGTTAATGGTTTCAAATGCATGCTAAACCTGGTTATCTTTCCTGGCTATGCTTATATATATGTATGGTTTATATGCATATGGTTGGTTTACTTGGTTTTACTAGATGACATTATTTTATCCTTATCCTGAGTTCATGCTACCGTTCACCCGCTAACCCATCTTTGGGCGGCTGTATCCCCATGCAATGTAGAACCAATAATTCTACTCCCCCTGCATGGTGACCGAATTTTGAGATCTGTTTTTGGATTAAAGTGGTGAGCTTTCATTTTTCAGAAGGCTTCATTTCATATTATGGACATTTTTATATACGTTAGTTATTTTATTGATAGTGGTTTTGGCTATGGTTAGGGTATGTCCCAATCGTATATTGGTTTTCTTTTAGTTAGAGGCTTTTGTGGAACTACTATGGATTGGTATGGGCGGGATCGGTATTGGTGTTACCCTTAGTTTTGGCATGGCTATTGGGGCTGACACCGGTTAACTGTATAGCTGGTTGTTCCATCCTCTTTTATTTTAGGATTATATAATTATTTGTGAACTTATATGTTTATGGTTTGGTATTGGTCATTGGTTGGTATCGGGCGATTGGATTCGTTTGGGTGGTCACGATTATAAACCGATCCCAGAGTCCTCAATTTTATAATAATTCTATCTAGTTATATGTTTAGAATTCATTTGACTCAGGATATGCGTAAGTTGGTTGGATTAGGTAACGGGGGTGATCTCCAGTCCCGATTGGACTTGGGATGCCCATTATGACAAGGCCCTGGTTCAGGTCGTGTCAACCCTATCCCCAACCTCAAACTCTAACTTTTGATGTCTCATATCTCTATAGGACTTTTGGTGACTTTGGATGGCTTTAAGACTATCCCGAATCAACTTCACCTTCTTTATGGCTTTGTGAACCAAATTCAGACCAAACATCTTTGCCTCACCAACCTCGAACCACCCAATAGGAGACCTACACACCGACTATAAAAGGCCTCAAACGGAGTCATCCTAATGATGGAGTGGTAGATATTATTGTACACAAACTTTATAAGAGGTAAATTCTCAACCCAATTACCACCATTGTCAATCACGCAAGTTATAAGCATATCTTCCAATGTATGAATAGTTTTTTCTACTTTCCCATCCAACTGCGGGGAGAGAACAGTACTAAGACTCACCATGGTTGCCAAAACATTTTGAAATGACCACTAAAGTGTGAGGAAAACTGCATACCATAATCTAAGATGATAGAAATAGGCACCCCATGCAACCTACAATATCTTGGAGGTACAACCTTGATAATCCTCTGCCAAAAAGTTAGTCCTCACTGGAAAAAAGTGAGCAGACATTGTCATCCTATCCATGGTTACGCAAATCAAATTAAATTGATTCCAAGAATGGGGAATACAAGGTAATGAAATCCATGTTGATCATTTCCCAGTTCCACATAGGCAACTCAATTTATTTATACAATCTTTTGGGCCTTATGTGCTCAACTTTGACTTGTTGGCACACCATGCACTTAGCCATAAAACTAGACTCATACAACTTCATATTATTCCACTAATACATCTCCTTAAGGTCATGATACATTTTTATCGAACCAGGAGAGATAGCATAACGTGACTTATGTGCCTTAGCTAAGAGCCTCTCTCACGATCTATCCAACCCTTGGTACCGCAAGGTACCATCACCATTGACCTCAAAAGCCATTACTTTTTCCCTAACTATATCACCCATGATCTTCATCAAGATTGGATCTAACATATGTTTCTCCTTTACCTCAGTACCTAGGGATAACTACCCCACCATCAGCACAAACACTCCTCCATCATCTGAGTCCAAGAGGTAAACTCCAAGGTTAGATAAACGGTGAACATCTTTCATCGATTCTTGCTTTCCCGTATCCAAATGAGATAGACTCCCCATGGATAACTTACTAAGAGAATCAGCAACCACGTTAGCTTTATTTGGATGGTAGTGAAGACTCATGTCATAATCCTTGAGCTGCTCAAGCCATCTCTTTTGACTGAGGTTAAGTTCTTTCTGAGTAAATAAATATTGCAAGTTCTGATGATCTAAAAAGATATCCACATGCACCTCATAAAAATAGTGACACTAGATTTTCAACGCGAACACCACAACTAATAGCTCCAAGTCATGAGTAAGATAATTCTTCTCATGTACCTTTAAAGGTCTAGAGGCATAAGCTATTACCATGATGTATAAAGATGCAACAAAGCCCCAACCGGGATACATTACAATAGACCAGAAACACATCAGTGCCTTCGGGCAAAGTCAAGACTGGTGCCAAAGTCATCTTATCCATCATCTTCTAAAAACTACCCTTACAAGCACCAAACAACAAGAACTATATCTTCTTCTGAGTTAAGTTAGTCAATGGGGCATCTACAGAAAGAAACTTTCCATAAACTTTCTGTAATAGCTAGCTAAACCAAAGAAGCTCTGAATATCTATTGGAGTTGTGGGTCTAGAACACTTCTTAACTACTACAACTTTCTATGGATCCACCATGATCCCTTCAATAGAATTTACAAAACCCAAAAAAGTAATAACGTTCAACCAAAATTCACATTTTGAGAATTTGGCATACAATTGCTGCTCTTTTAGGGTCTGCAAGATAATGCAAAGGTGATCACCTTGATCCACCTCACTCTTTGAGTACACCAGAATATCATCTAAGAACACAATGACAAAGAAATCTAGAAATTGATCGAAGACTCTATTCAAAAAGTCCATGAATGCCATTGGGGCATTGGTCAATCCAATAGATAAAAACAAAAACTTAAAATTCCTATACCGGGTATGTAAGGAGGTCTTAGGAATGTCTACATCCCTAGTCTTTAGATGATGACACACAGATAGAAGATCAATCTTGGAGAAAAACTTAGCACCCTAAAGATGATCAAAAAAATCATATATTCTCGAAAGAGGGTATTTATTCTTTACAGTAACCTTATTTAGTTGCTGGTAATTGTAAGACCCTGCAAAATCCTAAGCTTTACTCTATTCTTTGAAGCTTGTTAAGGGGGGTCCCGGAGTTAGAAAACTTTAGCCAAGTATTTAGACTTAGTGTTATTTTAGCCTCGTAGGTTGGAAACTCTATTTCACAGCGATCGTGACCTTACAATAATGATTTTAAGGTTGAATCATGATCAGGAATGTCAGTAGTTGTTATCAGACAAGTTTCAAATTTTTCAGACTTTATTTGAAATAGATTTGAAAGCTCAAACCAGTGGATCGATGCAATCTCGATGCACCGTGTCGCCCATCACGTCGATGAGTATTTTTCTCCATCTCCCAGTACAAATTGCAGTGAACCGATATGGACTTGATGCGGTGCATTGGCTATCAACGATGTGGTGCGTTAGACTGCATGTCCCTAAATCAGTTTTCAGCCATTAAAAAGTCGTGTCCTTAAGGGTAATTAGGTCTTTTCCCACCTTATGTCAGCCCCCAAAATACGAAATTGAGCCCCTTTAGAGGCAACACCCTTTCATCTTTATCTAAATTTCTGAAGAAGCAAACCCTAGGATCTCTAATTCAAGATTACACCTTCAAGAACACTCTATCATTCTTCACAAATTTGAATACCACGGTATGTCAAGTGTTCATCCAAGGGTCACTTCTTACCTTGGAGTTCAAGAAACTCTTTTTAATTACAAGTTAATTGATTTCATAAATTTTATGTTGGGTTTGATTATATTCATGATTATAATGATTAATTGGGTTTATAATCCATGTTTACTACAATTTTTATGTGGAGTTATTTGATATATGTATAGAATCATGTGAATACATGCTAAACCCTTGAAATTGTAAATGGGGATTTGAATTATGATGCCTATGTGTTGTTTAGTGACATATGCATGGATTATGTTCTCCAAGTGTTTGATAAATTACTCATGAGAGTAAAGAAAAAGGGAAAACAATCATGTCATGTTAGCTTAGTTGCAAGTCATATCATGCAAGTGTTTGATGGAATGTCTCTATGAATGAGTTATGATCAGGTGCATATGCTTATGCCTTTCAAGTCTATGCTATGATTTATTTTTCATGCTATCGAGTCCTGGGGGTATTTAATACCCAAAAATTTAGCTATTTACCTAGAGCCAATGCCAGTTGTAGAATAATCTCAGTCATGTCACGATCAGTAATACTCTTAGTCAGTTAAAGAAATCAGGAAAAACTCAGTAGACTTAGTATCAGTCCAGTGCAGTTGAGTATCCAGTTCAGACCTTAGTAAATTCAATCAATTAGTAGAATTCAGTAGTATTCTGTCAGTCAATGAAACTCAGTGAACTCAATTCAGTTTAGTTGGAAAGTATAATCAGTAATAATTCAGTTAAGCCTAGTATAAACTGGGAATCAGTTTAGTGTCTATTCAGTTGGGAGTAGGATTCAGCACCGAGCGAACCCAGGGATAGGGGCATTCCTGCCAGCATAGGGTTTGAACCTTAGTAGCAATCCCTATGTTATAGAACTACATAGCCAGTGTTGGTTGAGATATCTTCCTACCAGACTAGGGTTGATAAATTTCATACGAGTTTTCCTGCCAGCGAGGGCTGATGAAAGAGCTTCCTATTAGAGAGGGTTAACTAATAGTTATCTTTACTAGTGGCACGGTACTGACACCCTTCCAGTTGGGGTTACAGGTTGGACCCCAATCTATTTAGAAAAAGTCATGTTGATTAGATGATTACCTCCTACATTCTTAGTTTCAGTCCTAAGAATAGAACTTAGTTCAGTTCTACAGAAATCAGGACTGTCAGACACAGTCACACACTTCAATATGGAACTAAGAATGGTTCTACAAAATTAGGACTGCCAGACACAGTCACTCAGTTAACAGTAATACAGTATCAGTAAACTCAGATATCAGTAAACCAGTGATTCAAAATGCAGTATTCAGTGTTACCATGACCTCAGTTACAGTTTAAGCATTCATGCATGTACCCTCTTTCAGTTATGATCATGTTATTCAGTCAATCTCTCTATCAGGGGGAACACTAGGTTGATCATCAGGGAAGACCTCAGGAAATTCATTCATCATCAGGACAGAATGTAAGAAGGACCCTCCGAGTTAAAATATTTAACCCGAACCATATAATAGAGACAACCCTGTAGATTAAAGTCCAAGCTCTAAGATATGAAATGAACTCCCTCTTAGGGTTTAGGGAACCACCCTCTCATTAAATAACTGACTCATTAGGGAATTTGAAAATAACCTTATGGGTCTGACAGTCTAGAAAATCATAGCAGAAGTACAACTAATCCATCCCTAACATGACATTGAAATCAACCATATTTAACTCAAATAGATCCACCAAAGTCTACCAAACACTCATAGATACCACACAACCCCTATAGACTCTCCTAGAAACCATAGAGTCACCTACCGCAGTAGAAATAGAAAAGGGTTCAAAATACAGTTAGGATTGATGCTAAAATACACACCCACAAATAGGGTTATATAAGAAAGAGTGGACCCCAGATCAAGTAAATAATTTACATCACGAGAAAAGAGTTTTAATATACCACTAATGATATCAAGTGATGCCTCAGACTCCTAATGGGTAGTGAGAGCATAGAGGCAGTTTCAATTGGTGTCGAATCTAGATAATATACTATTTAGTGTCGAAGCTAATGAAGAGACAATAGGAACCTTGTTTTTCCCCGAGGCAACCTTACCGACAGGACACCTTTTAAGCATTGCAGTAGCTGTCCGTAGTTGAAGCACTTGTTCTTTCCTTCATCATAGTAACCCCAAACAATCGACCATAAAATATGCAGTGGGATAGTATGGAGTTGATTGGGCCTCATTATTCTGAGATTGATCACCCTATGCCCTATAATTATTACCACCATAAAAACACATGTCACCTGATGGCGTTGGGTAAGGAGCACTAGCCGTCGAGTAAGACTCGATATTGCCCTACTTTTTTGGACCACTTTCCACCATCCCTACCACCCTATTGCTGGCCACCACCCTACTCAAAAAATCAAAACTTCTTGCTTTGCCTTTCCCCTATCTACACCTACTTCTTCTTATCTTTCTCAACTTGTTGCAAGTACACAACTAACTTAGAGATGTCTATGTACTTGTTCAACAAGTTAGCCTTAATCTCCAAAATTAAGTCTTGGTACAACCCTAAATCAAACTACCTTATTCTATCCCTCATGCTAGAAACGAACTCCATAAAATACCGAGACAATTGGTGAAACTTTAAGGCATACTTTTTAACTGATATCTTGCCTTACTTCAATTTTAAAAACTCTTCTGCCTTTACCTCCATCAACTCTTAAGAAAATAATCGGTCCAGAAAAGTACTAGAGAAATCATCCCACGGGGTTGACTCAGCATCATCACCCCTAGACTGTTCATATTCTTCATACCATTGGTATACTACATCTTTCAGTTGGTAGGCAGCAAATTCCGCACCCTCCACATTAATAGAATGCTCAACTTGGAAGATATTTTCCATCTTATCAATTAAACCTTGAGTATCCTCCTCAGCCTTAACACCAGTAAATGTCGTAATGTTCAACCTCCAAAATTGGCCAACCCTTGAGGCCTTAGAAGATGGAGTAACATAAGCACCACACTCGGACTAAGAAGCTACCAACTAAGACAACATATGAATAGACTAATGACACTTAGCATTAATCATATCAGCTTGAGGAGCTCGAGAAGGGCTGGAGAGAACCGATGGAACTCCTAGAGGGCAATGAAGAACTGGACCCCTAGACCGAGTTTGTATCCTATAAGTAGGAGTGTTGTATCAACATTATCCTTGGGTAGGACAGAGAATTTTTCATGAACTTTAGATCTTCTAGAAGTCATGATCTAAAAAGTGAAAAAATGGGTATTAGAATAGATTTTAGAACCTTAAACTCTATAGCTCAAAAATAGAACACAAGAAAGAGAAACATTCCTAAATGCCTCATAGCCTTTCCCTTATGAGTGTGGAATACTACACACCCTTAAAAGAGACTCTAATCGATATGGCTTTATCAGTCTCTCAATTGACCATGAATCTAGGGCTCTGATACCAATCTAACATAACTCAAACCAGGGCCTAGTCGTGTCAGGCACCTCAAGTGTAACTAGGATCGGAGACCACCCCTAATAGCCCATCGTTATCTACCCGTTACCCTATGTCAGATGGATTTTAACATATAATAATATAAAATAATAATAATCCAAAAACAATAAAGTAAGTCTATAACCATAACTAAACAGTCAAAACTAAATATCCAACCAATACCAATCCTAATACCAATACCAATACCAATGCTAACACTAATATCGATACCACTCATACCTATAGTAGTTTAACAAAGCCTCTAACTAGAATCAAAGAATATTCAGTCAGGATATGTCCCCGACTATAGCCAAAACCAAAACCAAATAATTAAAAGGACATAAAGAAGTTCATAGCATAAAATAGGGTCCTCTAGAGTATGGAAGCTCACCACTTCAATATGACTCAAAGCTGTCCCCGAATCCAAGTCACTGCACATGAGAAATGGTAGTATGGCTGATTTTTGCATTGCGTAGGGATACAACCATAGAGACATTTAGCAATGTGAATGCTTATTTACTTAGGGATAAAGATAAAATAATGCCATTATTCAAAACCAAATCAAATAACCATATGCAATCACATGTATATGTATATCAATCCAGGATAGGGAATAAGGTTTAGCATATATTTAAATCCTTAACCTGGGTTGTGTAGCTTAACCATCATAAAATCCACCAATGGGCTATATGGGTTCAGCTCCCCCTACTGAAAGGACCCTGGTACGTGTTAGCTGTACTAACAAGGGAAAAACATGGGATTACTAGTATATCCCCCAAAATATAAGCATGACATTATGAAAACGGTCACTTTGACCAAACCTCACATTGGCAAACATGTGTTTCTAGTGTCCTCCATCGTACTCACACCTTCATAGCTTGCTATCATAACCTACCATTATTCCCCAATTTAACTTTTTACATATAACAAAACAACCAATTCCAGGAGTCAGTTATTAAGGAATTATAATATGGTATCGCTATACCAACTATAGCTGGCAGGCAATGTCATAAGCTAACCCTTATTAGATTCCCATGTACCCCACAAACTCTATTATCAAAATCATTTGGAGGAACCCATGTACCCCATAAAGTTTTCAATCCAATTTAATTTATGTCCATCAAATACTTTATAAGTCCTTCATTTTTTATAACCAAGGTTATGTCAAAGCCTTAGTTCAAAAACATAATTTTAAATAGGTGACAATATCATTCTCATTAAAAATTTTACAAACAGGTTGAGGGTATGCCACTATCAAAGCCAAAATCATTAGATTTGGGGATCAACCATAACACCTCAATTAAATCACCATTACCAAGCACCCATATGTGCAAAACCATACTTAAAATACGAAAAACCATAATTAAACCATGAGAAACAATATTTATCCATGAACAACCAAGATCCCCAACCTATATTTCCAAAACCATAACAATAGCATGAAAACCATACAATAAAAAATATGCTTCGAGTAAAATAAAAAATGAGGGAGAAGTAACATGCCTTATACACCAAAAAGTATGGAGAAAAACCACCCTTGAAAGCCTTAATTAATTATTTTGATGAAACCCTAGCTTTTGCTTGAATAGAGAGTTTGAGAGAGAATTTGAGAGTGTTTTATTGGAAATAATATATTATTAAAGTACCAAAGGGTTTTTTATGTCAAGTTATCAAAGGGATTTAAAGGGGAAATGTCCAAAATACCCCCAACTTAAAACAATAAAAAGGCCGCAGATGGTTACGTGTCGACCCCTATGACTCATGGCCACAATATATGGCTCACCTTTGAGTATTCACAAAGACAATGAGTTGGATACCCATTCATTTTCCTTTATGACTCCATGATCCCACACATTTCTATACCATACAACTTGTATGGTCTAGTCGTATCCAAGACATAACCCAAGGGATTGGACATTAGATAACAAACGACTCAACGTTACCACTCGTAACCTATACTCACGGCTCTTAGTGATCCACTCATACTCAGAGCCAAGTCAAGTCACTAAGTTACTAATTTGATTAAGTATCATCCTAAGCACTTGTCACCACTACTAATGACTTATACATCCAAGTAATTACTAAGATCGAAAACCCAACCACCACTCACTGGACCCCTAACAACTAGGGTCACCTGACTCCTATCCTTACCATATGACTCGTATGGTTAAGTCATCAATAGTACTGTGAGCTAAAGGTTTATGAAATTTCCAAGGGCTAAAACCTAGGGTATTTTAGTTATGTTTCCAACTATTGGATTTTGAATAGAGTAGGAAAATTGCCTATAAGTTGGAATTTCTTGCAAACTTGGGTTCTATTCACCCTGTATTTCATGTGTCCATGTTTAAGAAATGCGTGGGTGATCCTTTCTTTGTGGTGCCTATTAAGAATATTGGTATCTCGAATTCCCTATCATACAAGAAAGTAATGACGGAGATCTTGGATATAAAAGTTCATAGGTTGTGGACTAAAGATATGGCTTCATTAAAGGTCCTTTGGAGGAACCATAAGGCAGAAGAAGCCACTTGGGAAACTGAGGAAGATATGAAGGCTAAGTACTTATTCTTATTCCATGTGTTGGGTGAATTGGATTAAGGTATGAATTTCATTTTCCCTTGTTACTATTCGAGTTTATGATAAGATTCTTGTTTAATATTGTTATTCTTATGTAAAAAGTGTCCTAGCTCGTCATTCAGGGACGAATGATCCTAAGAAAGGATACTGTAATACATTTATATTTTGAGCATTTTTATTTTTGGCCTCTCTATGTTTGAAACATTAATTGTTGACTTAAAATGTACTTGAGAATATTAAAGGGGTGTCTTGGAAGAGTTTTAGAATTTTGGATGGGGTTTAGGGTGGTTTTGGGTTATGGAGGCAATAAGCTTTCGCGATATCAATGTGCCCCAAAGGCTGGCTTTAGTGATAACCTATATGACACAGAGGCTGGTCTCTATGTTAAGGTTTATGGCATGGAGGTTAGCCTCTGTGATAAGGTCTGTACTATGAACCTATATAAAAATCTGGTTGTTTTGTCTATTTTAATTGGGATGAGGGGTTATGAGGTCCTTTCACTTATAAAAGAACTTTATGAACTATATGAGCCAATTTTCATTAGTTTTCATGATATGAAGGGCTATAAATTCACTTCCAAAACATCCTATCTCAAATTTCTCCTTTCAAGTCAAGGCTAGAGTTTCAAGGAGGTGGTTATTCATGGTTCTAAGGTGTTATCTTCTTCAAAATTTGTGGTAATTAAGGCATGTACCTCTTTCCCTATGCTTATGTTTTCTTTAGGTCATGAATTGGTTATTGTTATACATGGTTTTGATGTTAGATTTTAAAATATGGGTTGAGTGTTTTGAATGTATCTTTTTTAAATGTTTTTCCATGATTATTTTTGAATTATTATGCGTTGAATTGATGATTTATGAACTCTTCGGGTGATTATGGATAGTGAATGAATTTAGGGGTATAATGGATTCCTAAAATAAATGGTTTCTGTATGGAAATTGATAATAACCTTGACCCACTTGCATAATTGGCTTTAGAATATAATTTATCACTTGGTTTGGCTATTCTTGTCGAAACCTTACATTGTATAAATGGTAAATAGAATATGAACTAAATTAGTTTGGTTTTTAAATGGTTTTAGAAAGGCCTTGGTGGACATGTCTTTAGCTTTTAAATTGGAAATTGTGGAGTCAACTTGGTCAATGATTTTGTATGGAAAAAATGGAATAGACTTGCAAGATTTAAATTTTGGCATGATGATACCAATGGTTAATGCCTAATTAAATGACTCATTGGTAAATGGGTGGTAATTTGTAAATGATTTTAATTGGTCTCAAAGGAGGTTGTGTAGCTAACCGTGAAAGGTGGAGTCCCAAGGGAACCAATCTGGAAACTCATATTTGCCGACATGAGGATTGGTCTTAATGACCGTGTACTTTTGTCACACTATATATATATTTGTATAAAGAATGGAAAAGGATTAGGATTACTCCACTTTGTACAACACCTTCGATCATACAGCTAACATAGATTGGGGCCCTTTCAGCAGGGGAGCTGAACCCATATAGCCTATGAGTATAGGTAAAGGACTGTCAAGCTACACATTCGATGTTAATGTTTTACTTTCAAGATAAGCCTTGTTCCCTTTCCATACATTGATATATATATATTCATTGCTTATGGTGTTACGAATTGGTTTTAATGGCTTTTGTATTATGGATTATGGCATTATTTGATCATATATCCCTGATTTATATGGTAGAGTTCTAAATACTAACCATCTTAAAATGTTGTGTTCCCACGCAATACAGGAAGTAGTCATACTTCTACTTCTTATGCACAATGATTAGGTATTCGTAGGATAGCTCAGGTGTCAGACAAAATTTGAAACACCCTGGCTTTTAGACCTTAGAAAATTTCTTTTATTTTTGGTTTATGGTTAAGATACGACTTAGGGGAATAAGTCATACACTTGGGTATGAGTGGTATGGTCCAGTCGTATGCTGACAGTGTTGCTTGGTAGGATGGATGTAGTTATTGGAATTGGTATGATTTGGTTGGTACGAGTTAGGTTGCTTGGTTACTTCACTTAACCTTAGACTTGGTAACTTCAGTTGGATCAGAGTACGAGTTGCTCACCATAAGCCATAAGCCAGGGTACGAGTTGTACCTAAGACTTGTATGGTGGTTAGTGTTTGAACCTCCAGGATACTATTCTTCTAGGGGTACGGTTTATGGGTACTAGTCATACATTTGAATAAGACTTGTGTTTAGGTGTGTCGTAACTTGGAAAGTTTTGGGTTCAAGAGGGAAAGCATAGGGTATGAGGGGTGGGTACCATATACAAGATGGGTACGACTCATAAGGGTCAGTCGTACCCTATGACAGGATTTTAATGTAATATTAATTGAAGGAAATTTGGACATTTCTCCACTTATCCTAATGAGGTCCCACAACTTATATTATACTTCAAAGGTTATTTTCCCGAGCATTCTAGTCTTAAACACTTGGAAAACACTCTTAAATCCTCTCTAGAGTTCTTGGGTAAAGAAAGCTAGGGTTTTATCTTAAGGAGTAAATTGTGGCTCTTATTAGTGATTTCCCTCCATTATCATCTTGGTTTAAGGCATGTTCTCTTCCCTAATTTTTAGTTCCAACTAAAGGCATGGTTTTATGTAATGTTTTCATGATTAAAATGCTATATGATTTTGGGTTTTCAGACATGATTTGTGGGTTTTGGTTATAAATGCTTGGTTATGGTTTTTCTATGTTTTAATTATTCTTTTATATGCATTAATGGTGATTTTGGATAATTTGTTGCATGGGAATGGTTCTTTGGTAATGGACTTTGGTTTAGGAAATACTATATCCCCAATGTGTTTAATAAAGTGCCTATAACAATGTTTTCACTATATTATTAGATTTTGTGGTATTTTTTGCATAGTTTAAAATTGGCAATGGAACCCTAAATGCTATGAATGATTTAAATGGTTTAGAATGGATTGAAAAAGCCTTAGTGGCCATAGTTTTTGCTTAATTGGAAATCATGTGGCGTACATGGGAATCCCCTAAGGATTATCAAAGGACAATACTTGCAAGCTATAGTTTGGACAATACCACTACTAATAGCCTTGGTTACCAATCATAGAATTATGGTTTGGTTGGAAAATAGTTTTAATTGGGCTTAAAAGAGGAGGGTGTAGAAAAGCCATGAAAGGTAGAGGTCCCGGGGGATCGAAAATGGAAACACATATTTGCCGATGTGAGGTTTAGTCCTAGTAACCGTGTGCATGATGTCACACTTTATATTTTAGGGGATGTATAAGTCATCCCTGGTTTTCTTCCCTTGTCATACGACTTCACATACTGGGGCTCTTTCTGCAGGGAGATCTGAACCCATATATTGCATGGGTGGTTTAGGACGGTAGAGCTATATATCCCAGGTAAAGGTTTTAATGGCATGCTAAAACAGATTCCCATTTGTGGCATGGTTATATATATATATATATATGTATAGTTATGTGCATATGGATGGTTTTTACTAGGTTTTATAAATGGTATTATTTTATCCTTATCCTGAGTTTATGTTAGCGTTCACCCACTAACCCATCTTCAGTTGTTGTATCCTCACACGATATAGGAACTAGCCATTTTACTCTTCCTGTTTAGTTTTTGGATATTTAGGGATACCTATTGGATTGAAGTGGTGATCTTCTATATTTCCAGAAGTATCCATTTCATAGATGTTATTTCATACTTTGACTTATTTATGGATATTGGTTTTTGCTATGGTTGGGGGCATGTCCCAACTAGATTTTGGTATTTTTTTGGTTAGAGGCTTTGTGGAACTACTATGTGTTGGAATAGGTGGGATGCTTGTGAGAGAAGTTTTGAGAAGTTGAAAGATAAGCTAAATTCATCTCTGATCTTGTCATTGCCTGAGGGAAATGAGGGGTTTGTGGTTTATTCTGATACATCTAGGGTGGGATTTAGTTGTGTTTTGATGTAGGATGGGAAGGTAATTGCCTATGCTTCCAGGAAGTTGAAGGTATATAAAAGGAATTATACCCCGCATAATTTGGAGTTGTTGACGGTGGTTTTTGCTTTAAAAATTTGGTGGCATTATCTTTTTGGATTGCACGTAGACATCTTTTCTGATCATAAGAGTCTACAGCTATGTTCACTCAGAAGGAGCAAAATCTTAGGCAATAGAGATAGTTGGAGATTCTCAAATACTATGACATGAGTCTTCTCTATTACCCAGGTAAGGATAATATGGTTGGTGATGCTCTTAGCAGGTTATCCATGAAGAGTTTGATCATATGGAGATAGTAAAATAGGAATTGGTGAAAGATATTCACCACTTAGCTAATCTTGGAGTTCATCTTTTGGACTCTGAGGATGGTGGGGTAATGGTATAGGAAGTGGTTTGATCATATCTTTATAAAGATATTAAGGAGAAGCAAGTGCTAGATCCTACCTCAATTAAATTCAATAGTAATGCGGGTATACAGAAGGCAATGGTGTTTGATATCAATGGAGGCAGTACTTTATGGTACCATGTAAGTTCCTGATGTCGATGGGTTGCGACAAAGGATCTTTCCTGAGGCGCATGAATCACGCTATGTTGTACATCTTGTCTCGACGAAGATGTATCATCATCTCAAGGAGATATATTAGTGAAATGGTATAAAAGGGACGTGGTTTATTTTATGGGCAAGTTCCTGGTGTGTCAAAAAGTTAAAGTTGAGCACATGAGACATGGTGTGTTTTATCAAGAGATTGTTTTGCCCGAATAGAAATGGGAGGTAATCAATATGGATTTTGTTACCCATCTTCCTCGATCTTGGAATTAATGTAATTCAATTTGAGGCCAGGTGGATTGCTTCAAGGGTTTCCCATTTTTGGGTGGAAGTAGGAATGGATTACTATAGACTTCATGGTTGGGTTACCTCATACTGCACATAGTTCTGATAGTTCTTCGATCATCGTGGATCGATGGACCAAATTTGCCTTTTTTATTTTGGTTTAGGTCTCTTTCAGGGATGATAAGTTAGCTCTTATCTATATTTGTGAGATTGTGCATCTTCATGCTATGCTAGTGTTTATTATATTAGATTGAGGTTTAGTGTTCACACCTCACTTTTTGAAGACTTTTCAGGATGTGTTGGGTACTCTTTGATCTTAGCACAACATTTTATCCCAGACTGATGGCAGTCTAAGCAGATGTCACACTTGTATTCTTGGAGATGTACTAGTCATGTTGTATTTTTTTCTGAATCATGCGGTAAACACGTGTCGACGCCCTTTTAGAAGGTGGCGTTGACCCCATATAGCCCATGGGTAAAATTCTAAATGACAAGGATACACATCCCAGGTTAATGATTTTAAAGTTCATGCTAATGTTGTTCCTTATCCCGGCATGGTTATTTATATATATATATGTATCTTATTGGTTATATGCATTGGTTTATTTTCTTTGGATTGTTGGAATTATTTTATACTTATCCTTGAGTTACATGCTAGCATTCACCTACTAGTAATCTTTAAACCTGTATCCTTAAGTGATACAAGCGATACAGGGATCGGAGCTTTGTCTTCTCTTCCTGTGCAGTGATCAAGTGTTCAGGCAGTTCGAGTGTTGACATTGAAGTGGTGAGCTTCCTTATTTTGGAAGGTACACATTTCATGATCTCCTTATCTTATATCATAGATTTATTTTGGACTTGGTTTAGCTATTGTCAGGGGCTTGTCCCAACATATTATTGACATTAGATTTATAGAGACTTATGGATGATTGTGGACTTGGATAGATTGGATGTTGAATGTTGATATTAATGAATGTTTAGACATTCTTAAGTTATGATTATTAGTCTTTTTTCTACTATCTTTACGATGTGTTCATATTTTATCAGACGCTCATGGATTGATGTAATGGTTAGGTTGGATTAACGGGGCAATGTTCGGTCCTTATTCAGACTAAGATGCCCATACGACAAAGCCCGATTTTGGGTTATGTCAAGTTAGTATCAGAGCCAAGTTCATGGTCAGTTGGGTATCCATGAAGACTTGTTTGGTAGAGTCTATTTTATAGGTATGCGGCGCGCCATACATATAAGAGAGAGGCTACATGGCATTTAGAAATGTTTCACTTTCTTGTTGTCTTATTTCGAGCTATAGAGCGTAAGGTCTTGTATTCCCTTGATTTTTTTTGCTCGTTTTTTAAATCATGCCTCCTTGATGATTTGAAGCACATAAAATTTAATCTTTCCTTACTGGGGACGATGTTGATGGGACTCACTCTACCTATGGAGTCCATACCTGATCTAGGGGTCTGGTTCTTGATAGTTTGAGAGTTCCATCAGTTCCCTCTAGTCCTATCCCTCAGTCACCTCAAGAGAATGCTATTATTGCTAAGTTTCATCGCTTTATTACTCTGTTGAGACAATTTATAGCTTCTCATCTTGAGCGTGGTGCTTCTCTCGCTCCATCTTCTGAGGCTACGAGGATTGGCCAGTTTATGAGGTTGCAACCTCTAATGTTCATCGGTACCAAGGTTAAGGAGGATTATCAAGGTTTCATTGATGAAATAGAAAATATCCTTTGTATCATACGTGCTTCAGAGATTGAAGGTATTAAGTTTGCTTCATACCAATCAAAATACGTAGAGTACCATTGGTACGAAGAATAGAAACAATCTAGGGGTGAGGATGCTAGTGCTGTCGTGTGGGAGGATTTCTCTAGTATCTTCTTGGACCATTTCTTTCATCAAAAGTTGAGGGAAGCAAAAGAAGAAGAGTTTGTGAATTTGAAGCATGGAAAGATATTTGTTAATGAGTATGCATTGAAATTCCATCAGTTGTCTAGGTATATTTCTGAGATGGTTTCTAGCTTGAGGGATAGAATGCGTAAGTTTGCTTCGAGATTATCTCATGGATTGGTCCTTGAGATCAAGGCGGCTTTGTTGATCAAAGACATGGATATCTCTCAATTGGTCCTATATATAGAACAAGTGGAGAAAGATTAAAGGAAATAATTTGAGATTAATGAGAGGCAAAACAAGAGGTCTCAATTTTCTAAACAAAGTAAGGCCAAAGGTTTGGTGGTAAGTGGCCAAGGAAGAAGTAGGGGAGTTAAGGTTTTTTGTCCTAGGCTAGTGCTCCTTACCCAAAGCCATCGGGTGATCATCAATCTCAATTTAAAGGTGGATTCTGGGCATAGGGTGAGGCTCATTCGGCTCTATCCTGTCCCCTTTTAAGATTTTATAGAAGGTTGCACCGTGTGTTCTATGCAGTAGGGAAGGACAAGTGTTTTTCTAGTGGTCAGAGTGGTCACTTGCAGCGTAACTGTTCAGCTAGGATGGGTTTTGGGGCTAACAGGTCCCAACTGATTCTATATTTGCTCCCATATTGGAGGGTGATTCTACCACTTCTTCTTCTGGTATCGGCTCTTGTCGGAATCATTTATATGTACTTGTTTCTCGCTAGGAGTTTGAGGTTTGTCCAGATGTTATTATGGGTATGTTGAGACTTTTCTCCCGTGATGCATATTTCTTGATTGATCTGGGGTCCATTCTTTTTTATGTGACTCTATTTGTGGCTATGCATTTTAGTTTGGTCCTGAGTGTCTGTCAGTTCCTTTTTCTATTTCTACTTTGATTGAAGACTCTATGGTTGTTGAAAGGGTCTATAAGGGGGTGTGGTAGTTGTGGGTAGAAAATAAACTCTGGTAGACTTGATAGAGTTAGTCATGGTCAATTTTGATGTTATTCTGGGGATGGATTGGTTGCATTCGTGCTACGCTTCCTTAGATTGTCGGACCCATAGGGTCACGTTTAAATTCCCAAATGAGTCAATCAATGTATGGGAAAGGGGTTTTCTAGTGCTTAAGGGGAGGTTTTTCTCTTATCTTTGATCCCAAAAGTTGATTTCTAAGGGGTGTTTGTATCATGTGGTCCAAGTTAAAGATTCTAACTCGAAGGTCCTTCATTAGAGTCAGTTTCCATGATTAATAAGTTTCTCAAGGTATTTCTAGATGACTCTCCCAGTATTTCTCCTGATAGAGAAATTGATTTTGGGACGAATCTTATTCTGAACACTCGTCCTATCTCTATCCCTCCTTATAGAGTGACTCCTAAAGAGTTGAATGAGCCTAAAGAGTAATTAAAAGATCTCTTAGATAAAGGTTTCATCCATCCTAGTGTGTCTCCTTGGGGTGCTCTCATGTTATTTTTACGTAAGAAGGATGGTTCCCTTTGAATGTGCCTTCAGGACCTGATATGCTTACTATGAGTTCCTTGCTATGTCTTTTGGGTTGACCAATTCCCCTGCGGCATTCATGGATTTGATGAATAGGTTTTTCCATCCGTTTTTTGGATTTGTTTGTCATTGTCTTTATTGATGACATCTTGGTCTATTCTAAGAGTGAGGCGTATCATTTCATTCACCTTCGTTCAGTTAGATGTGCTTCCTTTAGGCCTCCAAACCCACATAGTTTTAGGTTTATGCCTGCACCTGTATGATTTGTTCCCTCTTTGTCCACATATAAAGCATACAGGTCCTCGAGAAGAAAATAAGATCTTAGCTAATTTAAACGATTTTGATAGGGAGCTAGATTTGTTTTGAAAAGAGTTGGATTTCACAAAATTGTGACTAGGATATTTCTTAATATTGTTTAGCTTTATTTTTACATCATTAATCTCCTCATGAAGAAGATAAATTTTAATTGACATGATTCAATTTCTATTTGATGACTTTTCTGTTCCTCCTCAAGTTTTCATTTAAATCGGGCTTTGAAACTTTTGTTTTCTTGAGAAAGTTTGTTGTATTCATTTATGACCTTTCGAAGCTCGTCGCTTATCAAATCTAAGTTAGATTCAAGAATATTATAGTTGTTACAGTCATGTGTTCTTACCTTGCTAGATTCACCAGTTGCCCTAAAGTATATATTGGCGGCTTCTACTTCTTCTTAGGTTTCATCTACATCACTCCAGGCTCCAAAGTATTTATTTTTTCTAGACGATCTTCTCCTTAACTCGAGATGTAACGCCCCGAGAACCTATCCCGAGACATCATATGGTGCTCAAGGATGCACGTGGCCTTAAGCTAACCCTCCAAGACTATCATCACTTTCATAACTCTCTACAACACGAATCATCATAAAGTAGGGAAGAAAAATCATGACATGAACATACTGAGATATGAAGTAATACGGTTTTGTACAAACAAAATACTGACATCTCTGTACATGCTGGCACACTAGTATGAAAAAGCCTCTACTACATAGGATAGAGGATCCATTGGGACAGATCCCCAACCGACTCATACTAAATTGAAAGTAAACAACTATCTATTAACAAGACAAAATCGGAGACACAAG
>NC_061119.1:139146979-139172072 GCF_002878395.1 Capsicum annuum | reverse complement strand
CTTAGCTAATCTTGGAGTTCATCTTTTGGACTCTGAGGATGGTGGGGTAATGGTATAGGAAGTGGTTTGATCATATCTTTATAAAGATATTAAGGAGAAGCAAGTGCTAGATCCTACCTCAATTAAATTCAATAGTAATGCGGGTATACAGAAGGCAATGGTGTTTGATATCAATGGAGGCAGTACTTTATGGTACCATGTAAGTTCCTGATGTCGATGGGTTGCGACAAAGGATCTTTCCTGAGGCGCATGAATCACGCTATGTTGTACATCTTGTCTCGACGAAGATGTATCATCATCTCAAGGAGATATATTAGTGAAATGGTATAAAAGGGACGTGGTTTATTTTATGGGCAAGTTCCTGGTGTGTCAAAAAGTTAAAGTTGAGCACATGAGACATGGTGTGTTTTATCAAGAGATTGTTTTGCCCGAATAGAAATGGGAGGTAATCAATATGGATTTTGTTACCCATCTTCCTCGATCTTGGAATTAATGTAATTCAATTTGAGGCCAGGTGGATTGCTTCAAGGGTTTCCCATTTTTGGGTGGAAGTAGGAATGGATTACTATAGACTTCATGGCTGGGTTACCTCATACTGCACATAGTTCTGATAGTTCTTCGATCATCGTGGATCGATGGACCAAATTTGCCTTTTTTATTTTAGTTTAGGTCTCTTTCAGGGATGATAAGTTAGCTCTTATCTATATTTGTGAGATTGTGCATCTTCATGCTATTCTAGTGTTTATTATATTAGATTGAGGTTTAGTGTTCACACCTCACTTTTTAAAGAATTTTCAGGATGTGTTGGGTACTCTTTGATCTTAGCACAACATTTTATCCCAGACTGATGGCAGTCTGAGCAGATGTCACACTTGTATTCTTGGAGATGTACTAGTCATGTTGTATTTTTTTCTGACTCGTGCGGTAAACACGCGTTGGGGCCCTTTTAGAAGGTGGCGTTGACCCCATATAGCCTATGGGTAAAATTCTAAATACAAGGATACACATCCCAGGTTAATGATTTTAAAGTTCATGCTAATGTTGTTCCCTATCCCGGCATGGTTATTTATATATATATATATATATATGTATTTTATTGGTTATATGCATTGGTTTATTGTCTTTGGATTGTTGGAATTATTTTATACTTATCCTTGAGTTACATGTCAGACTGTTCGAGTGTTGACATTGAAGTGGTGAGCTTCCTTATTTTGGAAGGTACACATTTCATGATTTCCTTATCTTATATCATAGATTTATTTTGGACTTAGTTTAGCTATTGTCAGGGGCTTGTCCCAACATATTATTGACATTAGATTTATAGAGACTTGTGGATGATTGTGGACTTGGATAGATTGGATGTTGAATGTTGATATTAATGAATGTTTAGACATTCTTAAGTTATGATTATTAGTCTTTTTTCTACTATCTTTATGATATGTTCATATTTTATCAGACGCTCGTGGATTGATGTAATGGTTAGGTTGGGTTAACGGGGCAATATTCGGTCCTTATTCGGACTGAGATGCCCATACGACAAAGCCCGATTTTGGGTTATGTCAAGTTAGTATCAGAGCCAAGTTCATGGTCAGTTGGGTGTCCATGAAGACTTGTTTGGTAGAGTCTATTTTATAGGTATGCGGCGTACCATACATATAAGAGAGAGGCTACATGGCATTTAGAAATGTCTCACTTTCTTGTTGTCTTATTTCGAGCTATAGAGCGTAAGGTCTTGTATTCCCTTGATTTTTTTTGCTCGTTTTTTAAATCATGCCTCCTCGATGATCTGAAGCAGATGAAATTTAATCTGTCCTAACTGGGGACGATGTTGATGGGACTCACTCTACCTATGGAGTCCATACTTGATCTAGGGTCTGGTTCTTGATAGTTTGAGAGTTCCATCAGTTCTCTTTAGTCCTACCCCTCAGTCACCTCAAGAGAATGCTATTATTGCTAAGTTTCATCGCTTTATTACTTTGTTGAGACAATTTATAGCTTCTCATCTTGAGCGTGGTACTTCTCTCGCTCCATCTTCTGAGGCTACGAGGGTTGGCCAGTTTATGAGGTTGCAACCTCCAATGTTCATCGGTACCAAGGTTAGGAGGATTATCAAGGTTTCATTGATGAAATGGAAAATATCATTTGTATCATGCGTGCTTCAGAGATTGAAGGTATTAAGTTTGCTTCATACCAATTAAAATACATAGAGTACCATTGGTACGAAGAATAGAAACAATCAAGGGGTGAGGATGCTACTACTGTCGTGTGGAAGGATTTCTCTAGTATCTTCTTGGACCATTTCTTTCATCAAAAGTTGAGGGAAGCAAAAGAAGAAGAGTTTGTGAATTTGAAGCAAGGAAAGATATTTGTTAAGGAGTATGCATTGAAATTCCATTAGTTATCTAGGTAAATTCCTGAGATGGTTTCTAGCTTGAGGGATAGAATGCGTAAGTTTGCTTCGAGATTATCTCATGGATTGGTCCTTGAGATCAAGGCGGCCTTGTTGATCAAAGACATGGATATCTCTCGATTGGTCCTATATATAGAACAAGTAGAGAAAGATTAAAGGAAATAATTTGAGATTAATGAGAGGCAAAACAAGAGGTCTCAATTTTCTAAACAAAGTAGGGCCAAAGGTTTGGTGGTAAGTGGCCAAGGAAGAAGTGGGGGAGTTAAGGTTTTTTGTCCTAGGCTAGTGCTCCTTACCCAAAGCCATCGGGTGATCATCGATCTCAATTTGAAGGTGGATTCTGGGCATAGGGTGCCTAATCTCAAACTAGTGAGGCTCATTCGGCTCTATCCTATCCTCTTTTAAGATTTTATAGAAGGTTGCACCGTGTGTTCTATGTAGAAGGGAAGGACAAGTGTTTTTCTAGTGGTCAGAGTGGTCACTTGCAGCGTAACTGTCCAGCTAGGATGGGTTTCGGGGCTAACAGGTCCCAACTGATTCTATATTTGCTCCCATATTGGAGGGTGCTTCTACCACTTCTTCTTCTGGTATCGGCACTTGTCGGAATCATTTATATGTACTTGTTTATCGCTAGGAGTCTGAGGTTTGTCCAGATGTTATTATGGGTATGTTGAGACTTTTATCCCGTGATGCATATTTCTTGATTGATCTGGGGTCCACTCTTTTTTATGTGACTCTATTTGCGGCTATGCATTTTAGTTTTGGTCCTGAGTGTCTGTCAGTTCCTTTTTCTATTTCTACTTTGATTGAAGACACTATGGTTGTTGAAAGGGTCTATAAGGGGGTATGGTAGTTATGGGTAGAAAATAAACTCTGGTAGACTTGATAGAGTTAGTCATGGTCAATTTTGATGTTATTTTGGGGATGGATTGGTTACAGTCGTGCTATGCTTCCTTAGATTGTCTGACCCATAGGGTCACGTTTAAATTCCCAAATGAGTCAATCAATGTATAGGAAAGGGGTTTTCTAGTGCTTAAAGGGAGGTTTATCTCTTATCTTTGAGCCCAAAAGTTGATTTCTAAGGGGTGTTTGTATCATGTGGTCCAAGTTAAAGATTCTAACTCGAAGGTCCTTCATTAGAGTCGGTTTCCATGATTAATAAGTTTCTCAAGGGATTTCTAGATGACCCTCCCAGTATTTCTCCTGATAGAGAAATTGATTTTGGGACGAATCTTATTCTGAACACTCGTCCTATCTCCATCCCTCCTTATAGAGTGGCTCCTGAAGAGTTGAATGAGCTTAAAGAGCAATTAAAAGATCTCTTAGATAAAGGTTTCATCCATCCTAGTGTGTCTCCTTGGGGTGCTCTCATGTTATTTTTGTGTAAGAAGGATGGTTCCCTTTGAATGTGCCTTCAGGACCCGATATGCTTACTATGAGTTCCTTGCTATGTCTTTTGGGTTGACCAATTCCCCTGCGGCATTCATTGATTTGATGAATAGGTTTTTCCATCCGTTTTTTGGATTTGTTTGTCATTGTCTTTATTGATGACATCTTGGCCTATTCTAAGAGTGAGGCGTATCATGTCATTCACCTTCGTTCGGTTAGATGTGCTTCCTTTAGGCCTCCAAACCCATATAGTTTTAGGTTTATGCCTGCACCTGTATGATTTGTGCCCTCTTTGTCCATATATAAAGCATACAGGTCCTCGAGAAGAAAATAAGATCTTAGCTAATTTAAACGATTCTGATAGGGAGCTAGATTTGTTTTGAAAAGAGTTGGATTTCACAAAATTGTGACTTGGATATTTCTTAATATTGTTTAGCTTTATTTTTACATCATTAATCTCCTCATGAAGAAGATCAATTTTAATTTGACATGCTTCAATTTCTATTTGATGACTTTTCTGTTCCTCCTCAAGTTTTCATTTAAATCGGGCTTTGCAACTTTTGTTTTCTTGAGAAAGTTTGTTGTATTCATTTATGACCTTTCGAAGCTCGTCGCTTATCAAATCTAAGTTAGATTTAAGAATATTATAGTTGTTACAGTCATGTGTTCTTACCTTGCTAGATTCACCAGTTGCCCTGAAGTATATATTGGCGGCTTCTACTTCTTCTTAGGTTTCATCTTCATCACTCCAGGCTCCAAAGTTTTTATTTTTTCTAGACGATCTTCTCCTTAACTCGGGATGTAACGCCCCGAGAACCTATCCCGAGATATCACATGGTGCTCAAGGATGCATGTGGCCTTAAGCTAACCCTCCAAGACTGTCATCACTTTCATAACTCTCTACAACACGAATCATCATAAAGTAGGGAAGAAAAATCATGACATGAACATATTGAGATACGAAGTAATACGGTTTTGTACAAACAAAATACTGACATCTCTGTACATGCTGGCACACTAGTATGAAAAAACCTCTACTACATAGGACAGAGGATCCATTGGGACAGATCCACAACCGACTCATACTAAACTGAAAGTAAACAACTATCTATTAACAAGACAAAATCGGAGACACAAGTCCTCGAACCATGAGGACTCACCAACTGCAGAAATGTAGATGAAGGTACTCAAGGATAACTGTCGCTGCTGAGACTGAGCACCTGAACCTATATCAGGAGGAAATATAGAGTACAAAAGAGTATGGGAGTCAGTACTTGGGAATGTACTGAGTATGTAGGGGTGGGTGCAATATTTTAAATAATATCATAAATGTATAATAAAATCATGCATGCTGACAATAACAACTCTCTTCGCTTGAATTATCTTAAACATCATTTTCGGAAGTCATCAGTAATAACATATGCTTCATAAATCTCGTGAATCATTTAACTCAACTCAAACTCTTTGACTCATGACTTAGAGTGACTCGGTAACTCATGGTACTTAGATCATTATGGACGTGGGAGTTTCTTATAACCAACATAACTACACCATGTGAGCCGCATGGAGTGCAACGTTTTACCCTCCTAAGGAGAGAACCCCACATTGGTGGTGGTGTTGTACTCTTGCCAGGGAGTAAAACCTCAATCTCATTATCACAATCCCTTACTCGGCCTTTGGCCCACAATTATAAACATCAATCCTACGGTGGCACGTAGTTTTGGAGAAATACCACATTTCCTATGCGGTGCTAAATACTCCTCCCAGACTTAGCTCAGAACACGTTAGGAAATCCACCTTAATCAATATCAACTCATGGGTCTATTATAAAGACCAAAACATAAATATATATCTCATCTATAAATCATAAACATCTTGTGGATTCCTAACTCGACTCAACTCAACACAATCTTTCTCAACATCAAGTAGATTTGCTTATCAAATCATTTCAAATATCAAAAGTTTCAAGGAAACATCATAGGACTCATTCTTGACTCTCAAGTTCAATATCAATATGTATTCAATAATCAACTTCTCATGGAAGGCTTAAATCATGGCACTTAGCTCAACTCATTCGAAAATTATCAATTCATAATAAGAATATTCAACTCATAGCATAAATCCTCAATTCAAGAAATATGATGGTAAATATATCATAATATCAAACTTAATCAACTCAAATCTCATAAATCATTAATAGAGAATTTTGGGTGTAGTCCCACTTTGCAAATTCATGTAAATCAATAATAGAAATTAAATCTTTAGGCACCAGAATGAAAGGAGTGATCTTGTTCAAACCCCACATACCTTGAATTATGATTTTGGAGATGTAGAAACTTGATATAAACTTCTTTATAGCATTCTTGAGCTAAATTTCTTGATGCCTTTAATTAGGAAAGCTTGATTCTTGGATCATTTTGAATCTCTATGGAAAATTCTTAAATTTTCTTGGAAGAAGATTGAATTTTTGGGTTTTGGAAGAAACCCTAATTTCTAGATGTTTCTTGAAAGAGGAAAGGAGAAAATGAAGGGATATTCTCTACTAGGATATATATATAAGACCTTATGGGGCAGAAATGACCAAAATGCCCTTTTGAAAAAGCTGAAATTTACTGATCGGGGCCTGCGATGGTCGATCTGATGGTCCGTCAAGTCTCCTAACGATCCACCAGATCGTTTGTCACTCGAGTGCCAAAACTAGAACGTTCTACCTCGATGTGACGGTCGAAGTGATGGTCCATCGGAAAACTAATGGACCACCAAGTCATCCGTCACTCGAGGGACAGAAACGAGACATTCTGTCTCGACCTGACGGACCCCTTAACGGTCCGTCAACTTTTTGATAGTCCACCAACTTGGCCGTCACAAGATGTCCTGAAAAAAGAGTCACTGCCTTGGCTTGACGGGGCACTTGACGGTCCACCAGGAACCTGACGGTCCGCCAAGTCGACCATCAAACCTGGGCGATCCAACACCGTTCAGTAAAACAACCACAACTCCCTCGTCCGATATCGGATCTCAATGAAATTGGTATTGATGAAAAGATTATTCAATTCTCTACATGAAAAAAATTATAAATTATAGAAATACAACATGGTTTAAACATCAATCACTTTGGAAGTCATACATATCCACTCAAAAGATGGATTTAGGCTTAAGAAACGATCGGGGTATTACAATATCTCCCCCCTTGGACACATTCGTCCTTGAATGTTGCCAAATAGGTCAATAAAAAGAGAAAATGAGGAAGTATCGCTGGAACGACTCACATATAAGGGCTCACTTTACTCTAAACTTTTGAGTACTTTACCAAATGCACGAATCATAGATGGAATAACCATATAGCTGAATACACTAGATTAGGAGGAAATTAAATTAAGAGAATAGTACCTTCAGCTTGATTCAAACTCGTGGAGAAAAGATGAGGGTAACTAGCTCGCATGTCTATTTTTGCTTCCCAAGTGGCACCCTTGATAGATTGATTTTGCCACAAAACTTTAACTAAGGGAACTTTCTTGTTCCTCAGTCTACGGACTTGATGATCTAGGATTTCAACCGGTATTTCATCATACAAAAGGCTATCTTGAACATCACAACCTTTCGAAGGATCAACAACAATAGAGTCTCCAATGTGTTTCTTGAGCAAAGAAACATGAAACACAGGATGGACATCTAACAACTCTGCAGGCAACTTAATCTCATAAGCTACTTTCCCAACATGATTCAAAACTCTATAAAAGCCAACATATCTGGGACTGAGCTTCCCTTTCTTTCCAACCCCTTTCATGGGTGAAATTTTCAAATACACCAAATCATCGACTTCAAACTCAAGAGCTCTTCTTCTTATATCTGCATACGACTTCTAACGACTCTGGCCTATCTTCAACCTCTCCCGAATTAACTTAACTTTCTCCATAGCCCCAAATACAACATCAAGTCCAATCACAGCAACTTTACCCACTTTGAACCAACCTATGGGCGATCTACATCTTCTCCCATACAAAGCTTTAAATGGAGCCATTCTAATGCTAGCATAAAAACTATTGTTGTAAGCAAATTCAATCAACGGTAAATGTTCATCCCAACTTCTTTCGAAATCAAGAACACAAGCCCTCAACATATCCTCCAAAGTCTGGATAGTCCTCTCAGCCTGACCATCTGTCTGAGGATGAAAAGTAGAGCTAAGATAAACTTGGGTGCCAAGACCCTTCTGAAAGGCTCTGCAAAATTGAGAAGTAAACTGAGTACCTCTATCAAAGATGATAGACAACAGAACTCCATGTAACCTGACTAACTCTCGAATATACAGCTTAGCATAGTCCTCCATGGTGAAAGATGTATACACTGGCAGAAAATATGCTGACTTAGTTAACCTATCTATAACGACCCAAATATAATCATGATGACGACGAGAAAGAGGTAAACCGATCACGAAATCTATGTTCACCACTTTCCACTTCCAAGTAGGAATGTTAAATTCTTGCATCACACCACTGGGTTTCTGGTGCTCTATCTTTACCTGCTGGCAAGTTGCACACTTTTTTACGAACTTCGCTATATCCTTTTTCATACCATTCCACCAATAAATTTCCCGTAAATTGTGGTACACTTGGTAGCACTAGGGTGAATAAAATACTGCACGCCATGTGCCTCATCCATAATTCTCTGCCTCAGATCATCAACATCAGGAACACACAATCTATTCTAAAATCTCAACACTCCATCTCCCCCTTGGGAGAAAACCTCTACCTTTTGGTCTTTGACGGACGCTTTCAATTCAGCCAAACGAGAATCCATATCCTGCTTCTCCTTTAATTCCAAAACTAAGGAAAATTTAGAACTACTCTGAATCCAACATTACCCTCAGCTGAGTCGAGCAATCTAGCACCCAACCTAGATAAACGGTGCACTTCACGAGCTAACTCTTTCTTATCTTCCTCTACATGTGCTACACTAACCATGGATGATTTGCTAAGGACATCTGCTACTACATTGGCCTTGCCCGGGTGATATAACACACTTATATCATAGTCCTTCAGTAATTCGAACCATCACCTCTATCGAAGATTCAACTCTCTCTGAGTAAAATACATACTGCAAACTCTTGTGATCTGTAAAGACATCAACATGAACACCGTACAAATAGTGTCTCCAGAATTTAAAAGCAAAAACCACTACAGCTAACTTGAGGTCATGGGTTGGATAATTCTTTTCATAAGGTTTGAACTGCCTGGAGGCATAGGCTATAACCTTACCCTTTTGCATCAACACGCAACCTAAACCAATTCTGGAAGCATCACAATATACCACAAAATCATCTACACCATTAGGCAAGGTCATCACAGGGGCTGAAGTGAGTTGAGTCTTCAACTCCTGAAAGCTCTTCTCATAAAAATCTGACCACTAGAATTTAACCTTCTTTTGGGTCAACCGGGTCAAAGGAGCAGCAATGGAAGAGAAACATTTGACAAAACGATGGTATCAGATGAGAAAATAGGTCTAGGCCAATTATTTACATCTTCTACCTTTTAAGGATCAAGTGGAATACCATCAGAAGAAATAATATGACCCAAAAAAGCAACTGACTTTAGACAGAATTCACACTTGCTAAATTTGGCAAACAACTGTTGATCCATAAGGGTCTGTAAAACAATTCGAAGATGATCTGCATGGTCGTTTTCACTCTGGGAATATACAAGGATATCATCTAAAACACAATAACGAACATGTCTAGGTACGATCTGAACACCCGATTCATGAGGTCCATAAAAGCTGTCGAGGCATTTGTTAGCCTAAAAGACATGACCAAGAATTCAAAATGACCATAACAAGTGCGGAAAGCCATCTTTGGAATATCACACTCTCTGACTTTAAGTTGGTGATAATCAGATCTCAAATCTATTTTCAAAAAATAACTGGCACCTTGCAGCTGATCAAACAGGTCATCAATTCTAGGAAGAGGGTACTTGTTCTTGACTGTCACCTTGTTAAGCTAACGATAGTCAATGGACATGTGCAATGAACCATCTTTATTTCATACGAATAAAATGAGTGCACCCTAGGGAGACACACTAGGCCTTATAAAACCCTTATCAAAAAGATCTTTGAGTAGCTCTTTCAGCTCCTTAAGTTCTGCGGGGTCCATATGATATGGAGAAATAAAAATAAGCTGTGTATCAAGAACCTCAACGTGACGGTTGAAGTGATGGTCCATCAAAAAACTGATGGACCACCAAGTCATCCGTCATTTGAGGGCCAAAAATGAGACATTCTGTCTCGACTTGACGGATCCCTTGACGGCCTATCAACTTTTTGATGGTCCACCAACTTGGCCGTCGCACGATGGCTTGAAAAAGAAGTCACTGCCTTGGGTTGAAGGGCCTCTTAATGGTCCACTAGGAACCTAATAGTCCGCCAGGTCGACTGTCAAACCTGGGCGATCCGACACCATTCAGTAAAACGGCTATAACTCCCTCGTTCGATGTCGGATCTTAATGAAATTGGTATCAATGGAAAGCTTATTCAATGATATACATGAAAAAAAATAGAGATTAGAGAAATAGAACATGGTTTAAACATTAGTCACTTTGGAAGTCATATATATTCACTCAAAAGACAGATTTATGCTTAAGAAATGATCGGGGTATTACACGGGACTATTTTGTTTAAAAAGACCAGGTCTTTCACATTAATAACAACGATCATCACTTCTAATGGAATCATAATTCTTATCTCCTTGGAATCTCTGTTATCTCTGTCTCATGATTTTCCTTACTCCATGATTTATGAGAGCCATTCATTCACTATTAGTATCTTTAAGAATGTCCACTTCTTTGGTTGGAGCAGCATTGAAGGCTACCGATTTCTTCTTTTCCTTTTGTGGTACCTGTTAATAAAATTTTTCTCATGTGCAATAAGATTGCATCATAGTTTATCATATGTCATACTGTAAAGATTTCCGTCTTCTAAAATAGAAGCCTTGGTTTCCCAATTCTTTAGGATACTCTGAACGAGCTTCTGGACTTGTAGGCTGTCTAGATAGATCATCCCCACTTATTTAAGTTCACATACGATCTTGATGAATCTGGAAAACATTGCTTCAATGTCCTTATCCTCTTTTATTTTGAACAGCTCATATTCATTGACCAGGGTAACAACTTTTTAGTTCTTGACTTTGGTGGTTCCTTCATAGGTTACCTCTAATTTTCCCCATATTTCTTTTGCAGTTTCATAAGTTGATATCTTGTCATATTATTCTCCTCTAATTGCACACAAAAGTAAACTAATAGAACGTTCATTAGTTTGGATTACCTCTTGCTGCTCTTTTGTGACCTCGAAGCTTTAAGGTCTTCTATGTCGAAATTGCTTAATTTTTTGTCTTGGTACTTTGACTTCTCCTTGAGTCCTGGAATTGACTTTTGACTCTTTTTGATTATAACCCAGGCTTGGAAGTCATTTGATTGGACAAAGATTTTGAACTTATTCTTCTAGTAAGAGTAATGTTATCCATTAAAGTATGGTGGTCTTATAGAGAAGTGACCATCTTGAAGGAGAGAACCAGGAATTTAATAATTGGCTATTTGATCTTTGTTTACTTATATTTAAGCAATGCTATAGGTGAGACATGCTTTTATACCAATTGAAATTCAAGAGGGGGTGCATTGAAATTTTTTTATAAGTCGACTACTAACTTCTTTCAGTCGACTCACCTGTAGATCAGTGCACTTTATAAGCAAAATAGATTTAAAACAGTTAAATAAGTAAATAACAGAATATAAAGTAATAACATAAAGATTTATCCTGGTTTTTGAACACCAATGTAGTGCCTACTTACAGTCTCCTTGGGTTTCAAAGTTTCCTTAGATCGTTTAATGTTGGGCTCGAGTACAATGATAGGAAATAAGTTTGAAGACTTATTTTACTCTACAAATCTTGTGACACAGCTTTAGTGGATATTAAAAAATTGACTCAATCCTACTCTTTATATAACAATAGTAAACTAAAAGTTACAAAGCCTTGTTAGACTAAGATTGAGATACTTTGAATTCTCTATTTGAAGTTGCGTGAAGAGTGTCTGTCTTCAGTCCTCATCTTTTATAGTCTCGGCTCCTACTCTTCATAAGGAAACCTAAAATATTTTTTCTCAATCAAGGATGTAAATTGATTCCTTGATTGAGGAATGTAGTCGTGTGATATGTTCATATAAGATATGTCTATATATGGCTTTAGATTACGTCCACATCAGATATATTTGTGATCTATTTTTCTATTTGGTCTTATAGAGATTGATGCCTTTCCAAATATTTTTGTGATCTTCTCTTCTTTTTCTTGATCTTATTTGTCAAAACTTATCTTGATTGATTTAGTCTGCCGTGATTCTGGGATTGAGAACCTTCTTCTATTTTTGTGATATTTGATTGATATGCTTGCCATACTATTTGAATGTCGTGATCCTCTATATCTTTGGGTGAGATACTCTTCTATCTTCCAATATCTTGATTTG
Organism: Capsicum annuum; assembly: GCF_002878395.1. Lineage (NCBI taxonomy): Eukaryota > Viridiplantae > Streptophyta > Magnoliopsida > Solanales > Solanaceae > Capsicum > Capsicum annuum. The sequence goes on along the minus strand of NC_061119.1, from coordinate 139,159,770 downwards.
ATATTCCTTGACATTTGGAGATAAGATTCTCCTTTCATTTGTTCTCATTGTAATTGAATTACTTGGATACCATGGATGTCCTTCCATTCCTGAGGTCCCTGGAGCTGGCTTCCATTGTCCTTCCAATATTAGTAATCTTCGATGTCCTACAAAGACACACTTCTTAATGTCATCACTAAAACATAGACTTAGGAGGCTAACAATCTCCCATTCTTGATAATGACAACAAGAGTACACATCAGTTGGCTTCCTCTATCTATCAGCTTGCTCCTCCTGACTTGTAAAAGAATGTAAACATTAATTGACTTGCTCTGGTCTACTCTCCCTGACTGGTAGGCTATTCTGATGTTCCTACTTTCTTCCTCTTTGACATAATTAAAAATAAATAAGACGCAGGCAGTGTGCAGACAAGGAAGTTCGCATATATCCAAAATAAAACTTAAAGATCATTAATGCTAAAAATACCAAGCCTTTGTCAAAGGGAACAAAATCTTTCCTCTAGTAGGGGTTTTGTAAAAATATCTGCTAGTTGATTTTTTGAGTCAATGAATTTTAGAGTAAAATCATCGTTCTCTACATTATCACGAAAAAAATGATGCTTAATATCAATATGTTTAGCCCTAGAGTGATGTACAATATACTTAGATAAGTTAATAGTACTAGTGTTATCACACATAAAAGGACAAGATTCAAAAGATAAGTCATAGTCAAGAAGTAGATGCATAATCCATACACTTTGAGTACCACATCTTTCAACAACTATGTATTTAGCTTCAGTGGTTGAAATAGCAATGGAAGTTTGCTTCTTGCTATGCCATGAGATAAGGGCATCACTAAGAATTTTGCATGTTCCATTAGTGATCTATCTATTATTTCTGTCTTTTGGAAATTCAATATCTAAATAACCAATTAAATCAAAATATGAGGATCAAGGATACCATACTCCAATGTTTTGAGTTCCTATTAGATATTGGACGACTCATTTAACGGAAATGAGGTGAGACTCCTTGGGAGTCGACTAGAATTTATCGCATTTATACACACTGAACATAATATCAGTTGACTTAAAGTTATGTAGAGTAGAGTTCTGATCATCCCATTGTACATCTTTTATCAATGTCTTTCCCGAATTAGTCTAAATCAATGCTTGTGGATATTCTCATTGGTGTTCCAAAGGCCTTTTCTTTTTCCATACTAAACTTTTTAATGAGTTTTTTTGTGTACTTGGCTTGACTAATGAAAGTGCCTTTGGAAGTTTGTTTGATTTGTAATCCCAGAAAGAATGTGATCTCGCCCATAAGACTCATTTTGAATTTTTCTATCATCAAATTAGCCAAATTCTTGCACATAGATAAGTTAGAACTACCAAAGATGATATCATCAACGTAAATTTTCACAATGAGGAGATTTGAATCAAGATTTTTTATGAATAGAGTTGTGTCAATTTTACCCCCTTGAAAATTTTTATTTAGTGAAAAAGTACTCAATCTCTCATACCAAGATTATGGATCTTGTTTGAGTTTGTAGAGTGCTTTTGATAATTTGAAAACATGATTTGGATATGAAGGATCTTTAAATCCAGGGGATAATTTTACAAAAACTTCCTCATTAATAAAGCCATTTAAGAAAGTACTTTTTACGTCCCTTTTTTATAATTTAAAATATTTGAACACAGCAATATCTAGTAAAATTTGTATTGACTCTAACCTTACCATGGGGGAAAAGGTCTCGTCATAATCAATACCTTCTTGCTGGGAGTAGCCTTCAGCTGCAAGTCTAGCTTTATTTCTAATAACTTTACCTTTTTCATTGAATTTATTCCTGTAGACCCATCTAGTCCCAATTACTAAGCGGTTTCTAGGTTTTTCAACTAGAGTCCAGACTTGATTTCATTCAAAATGATACAGTTCTTCCTTTATAGCTTTAACCCATGATTCATCGTTTAGAATTTCATCAGTTTTCTTTGGTTTGATTTGGGACACAAGGGCAACAAATTCTTTTCTCCTAAATGATGTTCTAGTTTGTACTCTATCTTCTGAATATCTGATGATGAGTTCATTTGGATGGCTAACATCGTGTTTCCATTCTTTTGGAATATTAGGTTTTACTGTTTTTGCTGTGGGAGTTGACTCTGTCAAGGGCATAGTCGACTTGTCTTGTGGAGGTTTTAAGGTTGTGCTGTGATTTTCTCCAGTTAGTAGATTACTCACCTATTCTTCATCCATAATTAAACTTATAGGGTGGTGATTAGATTCATAAAAAGCAATATGCATAGATTCCTCAACGCACAGGATTCTTTTATTAAAAGCCCTGTAAGCACGACTAGTGGAAGAGTACCCAAGGAAAATACCTTTGTCACTTCGTGGATCAAATTTTCCTTAGGCGTTCTTACCATTGTTGTGAATAAAACCTTTGTAGCCAAAAGAGATAGAAATAACAAATGTTGGGCTTCTTTCCCCTCCAGAGTTTATAAGGCATTTTCTTTAGAATATGTTTGATCAGGCACCTATTGATGATGTGACATATTGCACTAACTGCTTCTGCCCAATATTTTCCTGGTAGTTTCCGGGAAGGACCGATTCTTTAAAACCCGTGGTTTTTCTTAGCTTGAAAATCATCTTAAGGATGTAAGAACTTGCTTTGAAATAAGAATCCATTCTTATACATGTGGTATTTCCATAATTTTTACTTCCTATCATGTGGGAAATTTAATAAGCTTTCCATCGATATATAATTCACCGAAATCCGACACCCGGGCGAAGAGTTAGAGCCTTTTAGTGAGACAGTGTTTGACCTGAGCCTTCAGCGCATTGTGGAGATAGCTCAAATGGAAATTGTCAAATTCCAGTGTTGCTCCACGATACTGGCATGTTGCACCAAACACCCAAGTCATAGATAAGGTGGAAATGCAATAGCTCTGCGTCGTGCCACCGTGCAGTTTCCCAATTGTCAATTTCCATTGACATGGCGCGATAACACCGCGTCGTGCCGAGGGCACAACTCGGGAAATTTTACTGAAAATTTAATGGCGTGTCCAGGGTTAAAAAGGTCAACTTTCTACCCCTATATAATCCCTTTAACACGTGATTCAACAACTTTTCACCTAAAACATATTACTTTCTCTCAAGTTTATTTCAAGAACAAAATAGGGTTTCTATTGGGGATTCAAATTTAGGAAGTTTTCACCATCAATCTTCACAAAATCATGATCTAAGGTATGCATAGTGTTCATTCATGGACTCCTTTCGTCCATGAAGTCCAAGAATCCTTTTTAAACTACAAGTTATGGATTTTCTTCATGTTTTCATGCTTTGTATGTTCTCTTTCATCTTGATAAATAAGGAATTGATTTCTATTCCATGATTTGATGATAAATTCCATGTGGGTTGATTAGTATAGATTAAGATTTATGAAATCTCATGACTAAAACCTTGTATGATGCAATTGGAATTGAAGCATGGCGTTTAATTATTGTATAATGTGTTTACATGTACTATGCCTGCCATATGTTTGATAAAATGCCTAGAAGAAGGAAATTTGCCTAACAAGCATGATGTTATCAAAATCTCCATAAATGTACAAGCTTATTCCTATTAGACGTTTGATGAAATGCTTCAATAAAAATATTGTTATGATTATCATGTATTCAAGAATATCAAGTCATGTTAGTTTTCTTCCATCGAGTCCTGGGGGTACTTGTACCCAAAATATTAGCTATGTGCCTAGATCCATGTCATGTTTTCACGGTACTCTCAGTCAAGCTATAAACTCTTAGGCTTCAGATAGTCTTATGACTCAGGAAAAATCTTCATGATCTCATGACTAAGTCAGTTGTCAGATATCAGTAGTATTCCGTTAGCCGCGAAAATTCAGTAACTCAGTCCATGCTCAGTTTAGTTCAGTAAATCATGTTCAGTGTCCATTCAGATAGGAGTATGAATTAGCATCGAGTAAAACCAAGGATGGGGACTCGCCTATTATACGAGGGTGTGATCCCTAGAAACAATCTTTGCATTCCAGAACTATGTAGCCAACATAGGTTGAGACATCATAGCCTGCTATGTGAGGGTAGATGATGTGGCTTAACTTATTATGTGAGGGTTTCCACTGTTGTCTCTAGAGTTACCTATTATATGAGGGTTACTTACATGTTGTCCTTACCAGTGGCACAGTATTGACACCCTTTTAATCAGGGCATAGATTGGACCCTAGCTCAGCTTTTATAGCACCTTTGGGGCATGTCGGTTAGATACTACTTCCCACAGTTTCATGTCACAGAATCAGGAATATCAGATGTAGTCAATCAGTCTCAGTAATAGAACTCAGATAATTCTTCATATTTCAAGACTGTCAGACACAGTCAACTCAGATACAATACGGAACTCAAATAGTTCCATCAGATTCAGGACTATTAGCTACAGTCACCCACGTTATCAGTTATACTCAGATATAGTCACCCATGTTACCATTATTATTCAAATATAGTCCTTCATGTTATTAGTCATATTAGTTACCAATATGTTACGCTATCTTCATACAGACTCAGAAATCATGAAATCATATTGTCAGTTAAAGTTACGCATTTATGCATGTATTCTCATGTTTATGTTAGACAGTCAGTTAGCGTTATTCATGCATGCAAACCCTTGCATATATCCTACCTCACATGTATACTCGATATATATGTACTGACGCATTCGTGCTATGGTGCTTTCTTTTTATGTTACACCATAGGTTCAGAGACACGAGTTCTAGATCAGCAGTAGATCCTAGATTTTGTAGTCAGAGTAGAAGTGAGCCCTCATCTTTTGAGGACATAATGATTTTTTAGTATATCATTTATTAGCTTATTAGTTGGATTTAGATGGGGACATGTCCTATTAACTCGTTATTTAGATTCTTCAGACAGTAGAGGCTTTCAGACAAAATGTAGACTACACATAGACTATCATATTTTAGACTTTAGTTTTGTTTTGGGTATTCAATTACCCCACACAAATGTTATGTTATTCAGTTATGTTCATGATCAAACCTTATGGCCTTTCAATTCCTATTTACGTATTATTATGTTATCTTATACAGTATACAGGTACAGATATCAACCATGGATTAGCTTGTGGTCCTTCAGGGTTATGAGGACCGTGTACCATTCTAGTTCAGCAGAGTTTAAGACCGAATTTACCACTCTTACTCAATCAGTCACTGCTCATAATGAATGGCCAACAGCTATTCCGACCAACCCAGTAGCCAACTCAGCTGCAGCGAGGATTTGGGACTTCACCCAAATAAATCCTATAACCTTCCTTGAGTCTTAGGTAGATGAAAAACCTTAAGAATTCATAGATCAAGTTCAAAAAATGACAGACGTCATGGGGGTGACTACTGGTAAGAGTGCTGAGCTAGCTGCATACCAGTTGCAGGATGTGGCTCATGCTTGGTTCAAACAGTGGAAGTCTGAAAGATCAGATGATGCAGATCCTATAGAGTGGGAGGAGTTTGTCACTGTATTATTAGACAGATTCTTTCCCCAAGAGCTTAGAGAATCCAAAGTGCTAGAGTTCATCAACCTCAGGCAGGGCAATATGATAGTGAAAGAGTATTCTTTTAAGTTTACTCAATTAGCTAGGTATGCCCCTCATGTGGTTGTAGATAGTTGATCCAAGATGAGTAAGTTCACTTTAGGGGTGAATAACAGTGTGGTAAATGAGTGTAGATTCACCATGCTGAATAGTGATATGACCTTAGCTATACTTATGACCCATGCTCAGCAGATAGAAGAGCAGAAAATTAAGTAGAGAGAAAAATAAAATAACAAAGCTAGGACAGGTAGCTTCAATTTTACTCAGTCTAAAATAAAAAAAGGAAATCGTTCTCAGTTTCATCCTAAGTCATCAGTTCCTGCTCCCTCTACAGCCAGTGCTCCAATTTTTAAGTTCAAAAAGGGTAACAAAGATATAGTGCCAGGCTCTAAGACCCAGGGCAGTGTTAGTAGTGCCTGCACCTATCCTCTTTTCCAGACTTGTGGTAAGCACCATGAGGGTGTGTGTAGAACAGGTAGTGGAATTTTTCTTGGTTGTGGAAAGCCAGGATATAGAGTTAGACACTGTCCATAGCCAGGTCCTTAGGGATAATAGAATCGCTCCTCAGCTTATTCCGATCACCTAAATCAGCTGGGTGCCACTTCCAGTACTACTAGCGGGCAACGCCCAAATTGTCTCTATGCTCTTCAAACTCGACAAGATCAGGAAAGTTTTCCTGATGTAGTTACTAGTACGTTACAGATATTTCATGTGCATGTTTACGCTTTTCTAGATCCAAGAGATTCCTTGTCTTTTGTCACTCCTTATATAGCAGTTAATTTTGGAATCAGTCCCAAAATTCTAGCAGAGCCCTTCTCAGTCTCTACCCCAGTGGGTAAAACCATCATAGCCCGATGGGTATACAGGAATTGCCCGATTATGATATCTCAGAAAGTCACTTTAGCAGACTTAGTAGAAATAAAGATGATTGATTTTGATGTTATTCTCAGCATAGATTAGCTTCATTCCTGCTATGCCACAGTTGACTGAAGAAATAGAATAGTTCAATTTTAGTTCCCAAATAAACCCATCCTAGAGTGGAAGGGTAGCGTATCCGCTTTCAGGGGTCAACTTATTTCCTACCTTCGGGCAAGGAAATTGATATCTAAGGGATGTGTTTATCACCTAGTTAATGTTAGAGATTCAAGTTCTGAGGCTCCCAGTCTCGAATTAGTCCCAGTAGTTAATGAATATTCAGATATCTTTCCCAAAGATCTTCCAGGAATTCCTCCCGAAAGGGAAATAGACTTCGGTATTGATCTTTTTTCAAACACTCAGCCTATCTCTATTCTGCCATACAAAATGGAACCAACAAAACTCAATAAACTAAAAAAATAGTTGAAGTATCTCTTATATAAGGGATTCATCAGACCCAACATTTCCCTGTGGGGCACACCGGTCTTATTAGTGCGCAAGAAAGATAGTTCACTCAGAATGTGCATTGATTACCAATAAGGTTACGGTCAAGAATAAGTATCCTCTTCCCAGAATCAATGACTTGTTTGACCAACTTTAGGATGCCAGTTATTTCTCTAAGATAGACCTTAGATCCGGCTATCATCAGCTCAGAGTTAGATAATGTGACATCCTGAAGACAACTTTTCGTACGCGGTATAGTCACTTCAAATTTCTAGTCATATCATTTGGTCTTACCAATGCCCCAACCACTTTCATGGACTTGATGAATCATGTGTTCAAGAAGTACATGGACATGTTCATCATAGTCTTCATAGATGATATTCTGATCTATTCCTGGACTGAGCAAGATTATGTAGACCATCTCAGAATAGTACTCCATACTCTCAAAAATCATTAGTTATTAGCCAAATTTAGTATGTAGGAATTTTGGATAAGATAAGTAGCATTTATTGGCCATATTATTTTCGATGATGGCATTAGAGTAGACCCTCAAAAGACAGAAACAGTAAGAAACTGGCCTCACCCTATTTCTCTATCAGATATCAGGAGTTTCTTGGGTTTGGTTGGCTATTACAGATAGTTTGTTAAAGGATTTTCTTTTATTGCATTTCCTATGTCCAGATTAACTCAGAAGAAGGTCAAGTTTCAGTGGTCAGATCCATGTGAGAAGAGTTTTCAGGAATTGAAAACTCAACTCACCTCAGCTCCAGTTCTAGCACTTCCAGATGATTCAAACGGTTTTGTAGTTTATTGTGATGTATTTTGAGTGGGTTTAGGTTGTGTCCTCAGGAAGCATGGTAAGGTCATAGACTATGCCTTCAGAGATCTTAAACCCCATAACAAGAATTATCCTACTCACGATCTTGAGTTAGCAGCCGTAGTATTTGCTTTACAGATTTGGAAGAATTTTATCTACGGAGTTCATGTAGATGTCTTCATAGATCATAAGATCTTTTAGTATGTCTTTTCTCAAAAAGATCTCAATCTTCATCAGAAAAGGTGGTTAGAGATATTAAAATATTATGACATGAGTGTCCTTTATCATCCGAGAAAGGACAACATAGTGGCTGATGCTCTCAGTAGACTATCCATGGGTAGTATTTCTCATGTTGATGATAGTAAGAAGAAGTTAGTCCAGGAAGTACACCAGCTTGCCAGACTTGGCGTTCGCTTAGTCGACTCTTCAGAGAGTGGTGTATGTGTTCAGAGTAGTTCAGAATCATCTCTAGTTTTGAGGTAAAAGAAAAGCAAGATAAGGGTCCTAGCCTTCTCAAACTAAAAAAGTCAGTTCAGAATCAGAAAATAGAGGTTTTCTCCCAAGGGGGAGATGGTGTTCTTCATTGTCAGGGTCATCTCTGTGTTTAAGACGTAGATGACTTAAGGTAATAAATTCTTGCAGAAGTGCATGGTGCGCGCTACTCTATTCATCTAGGGGCTACAAAGATGTACTGTGACTTGTGAGAAATCTATTAGTGGAGTGGGATGAAAAGAGATGTTGCAAAATTTGTGGCTAAGTGCTGTACATATCAGCAAGTTAAGATTGAGAATCAGAAACCTAGTGGTCCTATAGAGGAGTTTAGTATTCTTACTTGGAAGTGGGAGGTTGTGAACATGGACTTTGTGACTGGTTTGTCTCGAACTCATCGTCAGCATGATCAGTTTGGGTCATTGTAGATAGAATGACCAAATCTACTCTTTTCCTTCTAGTTCATACCTTTTATTTAGCCAAGGATTATGCCAAGCTCTACATTAAGGAGCTGGTCAGATTGCACGGTGTTCTATTGACTATTATCTCAGACAGAGGTACCCCATTTACCTCTTATTTTTAGAAAGTATTCTAAAAGGGTCTTGGTACCCAAGTTTATCTCAGTACAACCTTTCATCCTTAGACAGATGGTCAATAAAAAAGGACCGTTCAAACTTTGAAGGATATGCTAAGGGCGTGTATAATTGATTTCAAGGGTAGTTGGGATGACCACCTGTCTTTAATTGAGTTTGCATGCAACAATATCTATCATTCCAGTATTTAAATAGATCCATTCGAAGCTCTCTATGGTAGGAGATGTAGATCTCTAATCGGTTGGTTCAAAGTTAGTGACGCCTCAGTTATAGGTCCTGACTTTGTATTCGACACCTTAGAGAAAGTTCAATTAATTAGAGAAAGACTCTGGGCTGCTCGGAGCCGACAGAAGTCTTCTACATATATTCGTAGAAAGGATCTCGAGTTTAAGATTGGTGATCATGTCTACGTCAATATCTCTTCTATGAAGGGAGTAAAGAGATTCTTCAAGAAGGGAAAGCTTAGTCCCCGATATGTCGGTCCCTTTAAGATTCTCAGTCGTTTTGGCAAGGTAGCTTATGAGCTTGAATTGCCTCAGATCTAGCCTCAGTTCATCCAGTCTTTCATGTCTCTTTGCTCAAGAAGTGTATAGGTGACCCATCAGTCGTAGTCTCTTTTAGAGCATCGATGTTCAAAACAACCTCTCTTATGAAGATATTCTAGTCGAAATCCTAGACTATCATATTCATAGATTAAGGAACAAAGAAGTCCCTCTAGTTAAAGTTCTTTGGTAAAATCAGTCCATAGAGGGAGTTACTTGAGAAGCAGAAGTAGATATGCATACTAAGTACCCTCACCTCTTCACCGCCAATTCAGATCAAGCTCAAGGTAACAGTTCTTCTTAAGCTTACTCAGTTTCATGATTAGTGTACATCACTAACTTAATATTCAGTCTCGTGTTCATATTCCCAGGATAAACTTGGTATCAAGTATCACCATATATTCAGTCATGCATTCATGTATCAGATCAGTTATATAGTTATGCATCAGACATGCATTCTCATTGTGAGAAAATTTAGTTCTTTAGAACTTTCAGTTATGCATTATGAATAAGTTACTCATATATCAGATATGCAGGCTCAGTATGTTATGTTTAGCTTGTCAGTCATGTCTGCCATAAGATCATATTCTTGTTATTCATGTTCAACTCATTGTTTCTTCTCTCAGTCATTCTCATTGGAGGATGAATATTCTCAAGGGGGAGATATTATAATCCCGTGCTTTTTCTTAGCTTGAAAATCATCTCAAGGATGTTAGAACTTTCTTTGAAATAATAATTCATTCTTATACACATGGTATTTCCATAATTTTCACTTCCTATCACGTGGAAAATTGAATAAGCTTTCCATCGTATATAATTTGCCCAAATCCGACACCCAGGCGAAGAGTTAGAGCCTTTTAGTAAGGCAGTGTTTGACCTGAGCCTTTAGCGCATCGCGGAGATAGCTCAAATGGCAATTGTCAAATTCCAGTGTTGCTCCGCAATACTAGCGCATCACCTCAAACATCCAGGTCATAGACAAGGTGGCAACGCAATAGCTCCGCGTCAAGCCACTGTGTAGTTTCCCAATTTTCAATTTCCAGTGACACGACTCGATAACGCCATATCACGCCAAGGGCCCAACTCGAGAAATTTTACTGAAAATTTAATGACGTGTCCAGGGTTAAAAGGGTTAAATTCCTACCCCTATATAATCCTTTTAACATGTGATTAAGCCATTTTTCACCCAAAACATATTACTTTCTCTCAAGTTTATCTCAAGAATAAACTAGGGTTTCTATTGGGGATTCAAATTCAGGAAGGTTTCACCATAAATCTCACAAAATCATCATCTAAGGTATGTATAGTGTTCGTTCATGGATTCCTTTCATCCATGAAGTCCAAGAATCCTTTTTAAACTACAAATTATAGATTTTCTTCATGTTTTCATGCTTTGTATGTTCCCTTTCATCTTGATAAATGAGGAATTGATTTCTATTCCATGATTTGATGAGAAATTCCATGTGGGTTGATTAGTATAGATAAAGATTTACAAAATCTCATGACTAAAACCTTGTATGATGGAATTAGAATTGAAGCATGATGTTTAATTATTGTATAATGTGTTTACATGTACTATGCCTGCCATATGTTTGATAAAATGCCTAGATGAAGGAAATTTTCCTAACTACAATGATATTATGAAAATCCCCATAAATGTACAAGCTTATGCCTATTAGACGTTTGATGAAATGCTTCAATAAATGTATTGTGGTGATTATCCTGTATTCAAGAATATCAAGTCATGTCAGTTTTCTTCTATTGAGTCCTGGGGGTACTTGTATCCAAAATCTTAGCTGTGTACCTAGATCTATGTCATGTTTTCATGATATTCTTAGTTAAGCTATGAGCTCTTAGACTTTAGATAGTCTTATGACTCAGGAAAAATCTTCATGATCTCATGACTCAGTTAGTTGTTGGATATTAGTAGTATTCCGTCAACCACAGAAATTTAGTAACTCAGTCCATAGTCAGTTCAGTTCAGTAAATCATGTTCAGTGTCCATTTAGATGGGAGTAGGAATTAGCACCGAGTGAACCCAAGAATGGGGAGTCACCTGTTATACGAGGGTGTGTTTCCTAGAAGCAATCCTTGTATTCCAGAACTATGTAGCCAGCATAGATTGAGATATCATAGCCTGCTATATAAGGGTATATAAGGTGGCTTAACCTGTTATGTGAGGGTTCCTACCATTCTCGCTAGAGTTACCTGTTATATGAGGGTTACTCACATGTTGTTCTTACCAGTGGTGCGGTATTGACACCCTTCCAATCAGGGCATAATTGGACCCCAGCTCAGCTATCATAGCACCTTTGGGGCATGTCGATTAGATACTACTTCCCACAGTTTCATATCATAGAATCAGGACTGTCAGATACTGTCAATCATTCTCAGTAATAAAACTTAGATAGTTCTATAGATTTCAAGACTGTCAGGTACAGTCAACTCAGATACATAATGGAACTCAGATAGTTCCATTAGATTCAGGATTGTTAGCTACAGCCACCTACGTTATCAGTTATACTCAGATACAGTCACCTATGTTATCAGCACTATTCAAAAATAGTTCTTCATGTTATCAGTCATATCAGTTACCATTATGTCACGTTATCAGTATATAGATTCAGAAATTATGAAATCACGTTGTTAGTTACAGTTACATATTTATGCATGTATTCTCACGTTTGTGTTAGACAGTTAGTTAGAATTATTCATGCATGCAAACCCTTGCATATAGCCTACCTCACATCTATACTCGGTACATATGTACTGACACATTTACACTATAGTGTTTTTTTATGTTACACTATAGGTTCAAAGACACGAGTTCCGGATCAGTAGTAGATCCCAGATTTAGTAGTCAGAGTAGAAGTGCAACCTCATTCTTCGAGGATATAATGATTTTCTAGTATCTCATTGATTAGCTTATTAGTTAGAGTTAGTTGGGGACATATCCCATCAACTCCTTATTCAGATTCTTCAGACAGTAGAGGCTTCCAGATGAGATGTAGACTATATATAGACTATCATGTTTTAGACTACAGTTTTGTTTTGGGTATTCTATTACCCCACATAAATGTTATGTTATTCAGTTATGTTCATAATCAAACCTTATGGCCTTTCAGTACATGTTTCCGCATTATTATGTTATCTTATGCAGTAGACAGGTACAGATATCAGCCACGAGTTAGCTTGTGGTTCTTTGGGGTCATGAGCATCGTGTAGTGTTCTACTTTAGCAAATTGGGTCATTACAGATTCTTTCGATCCACTACACCATATTGTTGGAGAGACCTCGGTAAAGGGAATTTTTGAGAGTATCCATTCTGAGCACAATACTCCTCAAACCCCTTGCTTTCAAATTTTCCTCCATGATCACTGTGAACATTACTGATAAGGTGTCCAACTTCTCT
>NC_061119.1:139106437-139143979 GCF_002878395.1 Capsicum annuum | reverse complement strand
TGTTAGACAGTTAGTTAGAATTATTCATGCATGCAAACCCTTGCATATAGCCTACCTCACATCTATACTCGGTACATATGTACTGACACATTCACGCTATAGTGTTTTTTTATGTTACACCATAGGTTCAGAGACACGAGTTCCGGATCAGTAGTAGATCCTAGATTTAGTAGTCAGAGTAGAAGTGCAACCTCATTCTTTGGGGATATAATGATTTTCTAGTATCTCATTGATTAGCTTATTATTAGAGTTAGTTGGGGAAATATCCCATCAACTCCTTATTCAGATTCTTCAGACAGTAGAGGCTTCCAGATGAGATGCAGACTATATATAGACTATCATATTTTAGACTACAGTTTTGTTTTGGGTATTCTATTACCCCACATAAATTTTATGTTATTAAGTTATGTTCATGATCGAACCTTATGGCCTTTCAGTACATGTTTTCGCATTATTATGTTATCTTATGCAGTAGACAGGTACAGATATCAACCACGGGTTAGCTTGTGGTCCTTTAGGGTCATGAGCATCGTGTAGCATTCAAGTGTAGCGAATTGGGTCATTACAGATTCTTTCGGTCCACTACACCATATTGTTGAAGAGACCTCGGTAAAGGGAATTTTAGAGAGTATCCATTCTGAGCACAATACTCCTCAAACCCCTTGCTTTCAAATTCTCCTCCATGATCACTGTGAACATTACTGATAAGGTGTCCAACTTCTCTTTGTACCTTTCTATAAAAAATCTCAAAATTTATGAAAGCCTCATGTTTATATGAAGAAACATTACCCAAGTAAATCGTGAGTAATCATGAACTATGACAAAAACATATCTCTTTCCACCAATACGTGTAGTCTTGGTGGGACCAAATAGATCTATGTGTATTATTTAAATAGGTTTGATAGTCAAGATAATGTCTTTGACTTTGAAAAATGTTCAAGTCTGTTCACCCAATTAGCAGGCATCACAGATGTGATCCTTTTCAAACTTGAGTTTTGGAAGACCTATCACCAAATCAAGTCTGAAAAATTTCTCAATGATATGCATGCTAGCATGCCCAAGATTTCTGTGTCATAACCAAGTATCATTGGTTTTTACAGTGAGGCATATTAAGGTAGCAAAATTAGGACTATTTAAGGCGTAAATGTTATCAATGTGTTCACTGATAAGAGAGATATTTATTTTGTTGTGTTTGATTGAGCAATTTTTGGTCTTGAAACGTACTTTGAATTCGGTGTCACAAATCTAACTGATGTTGAGTAGATTATGTTTGAGGTTGTCTACTAGATATATTTTCATGAATTTGCTTGACGATATGAGTTTTACTAGGCTAAATTCGATGGCGTTGCCTCTAGAATTATCACTGAACCTTACTGATCCCCCATCTATTTTCTATAGAGCAGAAAAGTTTTATTTTTCCATTCATGTTTCTGGAACATCCTCTCTCAATGAACCATATTTCTTTTTTATAGCTCTTGTGGACTTGGTCCTGCAACACAAGAAGATCAGTTTTGTTTAGGAACCCATGTGGTCTTAGGTCCTTGCGGGTTAGATGTGCTTCCTTTGAGCCTCCAGACTACAAAGCTTTAGGTTTATGCCTGTAGCTGTATTATTTTTCCCCTCTTTGTCCATATATAAAACGTACAAGTCCTCGAGAAGAAAAAAAGATCTTAGCTGATTTAAACAATTCTGATGAGGAGCTAGATTTGTTTTGGAAAGAGATGTATTTCACAAAACTGTGACTAGGAGATTTCTTAATACTATTTAGCTTTATTTTTACATCATTAATCTCATCATGAAGCAGGTCAATTTCAATTTGACATGCTTTGATTTCTATTTGATGTTCTCTATTCGTCCTTAAATTTTTGTTTAAATCAGGCTTCAAAAATTTTCTTGAGCAAGTTTATTATATTCATCTTTCACCTTTTGAAGTTTGTCGAATATCAAATCTAAGTTAGATTTAGGAATGTTACAGTTGTGATAGTCATGTATTCTTACCTAGCTAGATTCACCAGTTGCCATGAAACACATATTGGCGGCTTCTACTTCTTCTTCAGTTTGAGCAGCATTGAAGGCTACCAATTTCTTTTTATCCTTATTGTGGTACCTATTACAACAACAATAACAAACCTAGTTTATTCCCACATAGTGAGGTCTGCGGAGGGTAAGATATATGCAGTCCATACTACTACCTCTGAAGAAGTAGCAAGGTTATTTTCGATAGACTCCCGACTCAAGATAGGGAATAGTAATCAACTCCAAACAAAAAATATGACAATACATCAATACGCTAATTATAAAAGAATATTGAATAGAGGAATAGTAAACAAAGAAGATTAAGCAATCGTAAAATGACATGCAACAAGGTAACAAAACAAGCTTAATACACCCACTAAGTAAAGCCCTACCCTACCTACCCAACTTGGTGCTAGCCTTCTAACCTAATACTCATCCTACAGATCTTCCTATCTAGGATCATGTCCTCAGTAAGCTATAATTGCTCCATGTCCCGCCTAATCACCTTTCTCCAGTATTTTTTCGTCCTACCTCTACCCTTCCTAAAGCTATCCAAAGGAAGCCTCTCACACATACGAACTGGTGCATTCGTGCCCCTCTTCATCACATGCCTAAACCATATCAATCTTCCTTCTCGCATCTTATACTCCACTGAAGCCACTCCTACCTTCTCCCGAATAATCTCATTCTGAACTGTATCACCCCTAGTAAGTCCACACATCCAACGCAACATTCTCATTTCTGCCATCTTCATTTTTTGGATGTGATAATTCTTAACTGGCCAACACTCTGTGCCATATAGAATGGATGAACGAACTGCCACCCTATATAATTTGTCTTTAAGCTTTAGGGGCACCTTTTTATCATACAACACCCCTGAGACGAGCTTCTATTTCATCCATACTGCCCCAATACGGGAGAGACATCCTCATTAATCTCTCCATTCCCCTAAATCATAGACCCAAGATACTTAAAGCCATCCCTCTTACAAACCGCCTGAGAATTCAACCTTACTACCACCTCATCTTCCTTCCTTGAGCCATTAAACTTACATTCCAAATATTCGGGCTTGCTCCTACTCAATTGAACCCTTTATATATGTATGGTTGTGTGCATATGGATAGTTTTTACTTGGTTTTATATATCTCATTATTTTATCCTTAGCTGAGTTCATGCTAGAGATCTCTTGTTAACCCATCTTCAGGCGTTGTATCCTTACACGATATAGAAACTGGCGCTTCCACTCCTCATGCTTAGCATTTGAGTATTTGGGTACAAATGTAATATGTAAGTGGTGAGCTTCCATCTTTCCGGAATGCTCTATTTCATGGATGTTATTTTATACTTTGACTTATTTATGGATATTGGTTTTGGCTATGGTTGGGGGCTTGTCCCAACCAAATTTTGGTAATCCTTTGGTAAGAGGCTTTGTGGAACTACTATGGGTTAGAATGGGCGGGATAAGTATTGTTGTCATCCTTATCATTGGTATTGGTATTGGTATTGGTATTGGAGCTGATACCGGTTGATGATATTGTTAGTTGTTCATCCTCTTTTCTTTGGGGATTACATATTATATTTTGGAACTTATTTGGTTATGGTTGGATCTATGGTTTGGTCTAGCTTGGTATGGTTGTACGATTGGTAGGTGGCGGTCGAACTCAATTGGGTCGGTCTTGGTAATACACCTATCCCATAGTGTTTAATCTGGATAGTTACACTATCTCGTTATATGTTCGAAATTCAGCCAACTCAAGGCAGGCGGCTGGAGGTTGGGTTTGGTGATGGGAGTGGCCTCCAATCCCGATTGAACTTGGGATGCCTCTTACAACAAGGACCTGGGTCGGGTTGTGTCAAAAGTGGTGTGCTTTCATCTTTCAGAAGACCCCATTTCATGCTTTGGATTTTCTTATGTTTGACTTTTTATTTAGATTTATTGTTGGCTATGGTTAGGGGCATGTCCCGACCAAACTATCTTTGTTTATGTTAGAGGCTATGTTCGATATTACTATAGGCATGGGTATTATGGTTGACTTTGGTATGATTTATATATTCTTTAAGCCTTTCTCTCATATGTTGTTTTATATTAGTATTCATCCGCTGCTAGGTGCACTTGGTTATATTAGATTAGGCAAGGGGGATGGTCTTCAATCCTCGGTGGACTTAAGATGCCCGTCATGACCAGGCCCTATTTTGGGTCGTGTCATATTTAAGATTCGGTTATCACCAGCTAAGGATAAGAGCTTTAGACATTCTGAAGATAGCTTTTTTGTATTTGGTACTATCATTATGAGTTCTTGGTAATGTCCTTTGGGTTTAACAATGTTCCAGCCGCATTCATGGAGTTGATAACCCAGGTATTTTGATCGTATCTCGACTTCTTTGTTATTGTATTTATAGATAATATTTTTGTTTATTCTAAGAGTGAGGCCCATCATGAGGAGCATTTGTGGATTGTGCTTTAGATATTGAGGGATGAGAAGTTGTGTGTTAAGTTTTTTAAGTGTGAGTTTTGGTTATAGTATGTCTCTTTCTTGGATCATGTGTGACTAAGGAAGGTATTATGGTTGATCCAGCAAAGATTGCAACAATTTGTGATTAGGATAGGCCTACTTCGCCCACTAAGATTCAGAGTTTTGTTGGCTTGGTGGGTTACTATCGATGTTTTGTTGAGGATTTCTCATCTATTGCAGCTTTGTTGACTAAGTTGACTCAGAAGGAAAATTCCTTTTAGTAGTCCAATGTTTGTGAGGTTAGTGGGGTGGTATGAGGTGAGATATAGCATATTTTGTAGCTCATCACCTATTTTGTTAGTAAATGAGGGTTGACTATTTAAGGCCAATTGGATTGCTTCAAGGGTTTTTCATTTTCGAGTAGAAGTGGGAATGGATTACTATAGACTTCTGATGTTCCGGTATATCACGGAATAGTTAACATTATTTTCTTAGGAAAATTGTATGTTTTCAAGCAACCACAATGTTATTTAATAAAGTTTTTAGTGTTTTCAGTGAAAGGAGATAACCATAGGAGAAAGCTGGAAAAAGTAGCAGAAAAGTGAGTTTGATGGTCAAAATGGTGGACCGTCAGTCTTTCGACGGACCACTAGGTCGACCGTCAAGGCGATCCAGAACCTACCATACAAATGCCTTGAGTAAACAAAAAATATGGCGGACCGTGAGACATATGACGGACCACCAGATGGACCATCAACCTTTATCCAAAAATCACCTTTTAGAGGAACTCAGTGACGATCAACATGGTGGACCGTCAGTCATGCAAAAGATCACCATATGGATTATCAATGCTTATCCAGAAACCACCCTCTAGAGGAACTCAGTAACGGTTAAGGTGGTGGACCATCAGTCATGCGACGGACCACCAGGTAGACCATCGGTCTTATCCAGAAACTGCTATTTGGAAGAAACGAGTGATGGACAAGATGGTAGACCATCAACTCTTTGACGGTCCGTCATATGGACCGTCAAATGGGACGTGATTTTTCTATTTTTAAATTTTAAATTCATTTTTGGCTGGGAACATATAAATACAAAATTTTAGGGTGAAGAGGGGATCTCTTTTCTTTCTTTTACAAATTTTATCATTTATTGAAACTTTTTGTAGCCCAGTACTTTGGGGATTCTTTAGATCAGGGAGTACTTTAGCATTGAACAATTGATTATTGAAGGTTGAAGAACTGATTCTTGGGATTCTTTGTAAGTAAATTCTTAATCTATGTAGGAATAATACAAGAATGACTTCTTCTTTTTCTATGGAGTATTATGGCTATGATCCCATAATTAGGGTCATGGGATCCTTAATGTGAAACACATATATGGGTTGGGAATCAATTTGAGTTTCATAATTCAATGACATTGCATAAACCTTTCTTCAATTTCATGACTTTTCTTGATTGCAAACTTAAAGAGTGAGCTCTAGAACAACACTTGTCTGAAAGGAAAGTGTTTGTTGGGAAAAGAAAGTGTTTACATAAATTCTAAGGGCTTTAACCTTTAGAGTAATAGCAAATGCCCTAACAGGATTAGCTTTCATGAGAAATAGGTTGAAAGAATAATGCATCCTTTGAGTTTGAGAGGATTAGAGGATAACCTATCCACTTAGTTTGAGAAACTAAGGGATAAAGAATAGGACTCAACCTTTCTTGCAATTGAATTTGCTAAGCAGAACTCATAAATGATTCACAACCCAAATGGTGCTAGCATTTTGGTGACCATAACCCTGGTTTGTTTAATCTCATAAAGTTACGAAACACAAAGAGAATCATTAGTTGGAATACTCTTATTACAATTAATTATTTTACAAATTAAAACCCAAAAACCCCTTTTTGGTTAGGAACCTCTGATCAACAGTCTAATAACGATTACAATACTTAGTGAGCACAGTATTCCCTGTGGGATTCGACACCTAACCTAGTTGGGTTCTATATTTGACAGTGATCGCTTATACTTTCTACCGAGAGTTATAATTTGGGCATATCAAATTTTGGCACCATTGCCAGGGAATACGATTGTCAACTAAGTTTGTGATAGTTAATAGACCCTTTGGTCAAAGATTCTCAAACTTTACTTTTGGTTTGTTGTTTTTGTTTTGAATAGGTTGACTATTGTGTATGCCAAGTACACAGAGATTGGGTCAGCCATTATTACCTATAAATCCTGAACCATATCTCATTAGTAGAATGGATGTGCAATAAGACCCTGAAAGGATAGCTGCTCAACAAGAGCAAGCTAGATTAGCTACATTGGCAGCAGTGCAAGTAAATCAGCAGAATGTTGTCAATCCAGGTCGGGTACCAAATCCGGATGATGAGGAACTGGGTAATGATGAGCTATTAAATCCAAGCCGTGCAGATGATATGGCTGCACCAGTGAATAGGAATGTCAACAGAGATCGTCAGGCTAGAATGAGACCCGAATGTAGAGCTGTGCAAGTTGCTTTTGATGATGATGATGACAAATTGGATGGGGATAGTGTCACAGGGGCTATTATTCCTCCGACTTTAGCACCCGGAGCCAAGTTTAATATTACTAGCACTATGATCCAGCTATTATAACTCAAAGGGTTATTTGGTAGACTTACAGGCGATGATCTGAATATACATCTGATTAATTTTATCTTAATATGCAAGTCATTTGATAATCCAGGTGTTGGATAAAATGCGATCCGACCGCGCTTATTCCCATTGTCTCTATCTGGAGAAGTAACTCTATGGTTAATGGGATAACTCCCGACTCTATTACCAATTGGAGGCAACTGAAAGATGCTTTCCTAGAAAGATTCTTTCTGCCATCCAAGAGAGAATAATTGAGAGATGAAATAAGTAATTTCAGATAGCTTCCAACTGAATCTCTCCACGAAACTTGTGAGAGGTTCAAGAAGAAGCTTATACGGTGCCCAAATCATTATATGACCAATGTCCACTTGATGGAGATATTATATAGGGCCTTGAATTTGGTGACTAAGGCAGTGGTAGATAATGCTGCGGGTGGGTTATTCATGGACCTCACTTTTCTTGAGGCATCTAAAATTCTTGATCGTATGAAAAAGTAGAGTAGAGCTTGGCATACCAAGGATTCTGAGGTAGCGAGCTCTACTGTATCTATTAGAATGACCGCAAAACAGAGGCGAAGGGAAGAAGAACATGACCAAGATATGGTTCACACAAAAATGAAAATGGATCTTCTTACTAAGCATTTATTATCAGGAAAGATAAAGAAGGTTAAAGTTGTTGCATCACAGGGAAGAGCAGACTCCAATTTTAAGGGGGAACCAAATTACTTGAATAATCACAGGGGTTTCTGAGGAAGTGGCCAAGGAAACTAAGGTTGAAACTACTGTGAAAAATTTGGGTACATGGACCGAGACCAAGGGAATTGGAAGAATAAGAATGATAGCAGTGGTTTGTATGTCCCTTCTGGAAATCGTGAAGCTGTTGCATCTAACTCTGGAAAGATGTCCATGGAGGACATGATGGCTAAGATGTTAAAAGGAGTTGAGGCAACCAACACAGGAGTAACTGAGATAAAAAATGATTTTTCTTTAATGAATCAATTGGTTGAATCGCATTCCACTTCAATAAAAAAATTAGAGTAGTAAATGATTTAACTGTCGGCGACATTTAATCAAAAGAAGGTTGGCACTTTACCAAGTGACATAGTGCAAAATCCAAGAAAAGATGGGTCATGTTTGGCAATTACTACCAGGAGTGGTAAGGTGTTGTAAAACCCATCCGTGGGTAAGCCTATGGTTAATAGTATGGAGGAGAGTGTTGTTGAAGCAGATTATGATCATCCTATAGAAGCTGAAAACCAGGATGAGATCATTCATAATACTATACCTAGCTGTCAGCAGTCTGAAAAGATTAAAGATGAAAAGAACAAAAAAAAGGAAGTGGTGGAGAAACCTCTCCCAAAACCACCATCCCCTTTTCCTTAGAGACTGAATAAGAAGGATGATGACAATAAGTTCATTAAATTCATGACCATGTTAAGGCAGCTGACTATAAATGTGCCTTTGGTGGAGGCACTGGAGAAGATGCCAGGGTCTGCCAAATTCATTAAGGACCCTTTGACAAAGAAAAGGGCAGCAAGCTATGTACCGGTAGATAATTTCCATCATTGTAGTACGATTGCCATAAGGTCCTTAGTATAGAAGAAGGCAGATCTGGGAGCTTTCACTATTCCTTATATGGTCAGATCTTTGGATTTTGCTAAGGCTTTGTGTGATTTGAGGGCTAGAATTAATTTGATGCTGCTATCCATTTATAAAAATTTAGGGTTGGGAGATCCTACTCCAACCAATATGCAGCTCATGATGGCAGATAGGTCGGTAAAATGGCCTATCGATATTTTGTATGATGTATTAGTAAGGTGGCTACCTTCATTTTTCCTGCAGATTTTGTTATTTTGGATTGCGAGGTAGACTTTGAGGTGACCATAATCTTGGGTCGACCTTTTCTCACAACTAAAAGTGTGCTGATTGATCTGCGAGTGAATGAGCTTTATTTCAGATGAATGATGAAGTGGTACATTTCGATGTATGCAAATCAGTGAAGCAACACAAAGAAATGAATGTGTTCTCTATAGTTGATTTTTATTATGAGGATGAGCAGAAATTACCTTTGGAGGAGAATCATACTGTTGGGCCATTGGTTGCTGTGCTTAGGAACTTTAATCATAAGGATATTAAGGAGTACGAAGAAACTGTCTATGCTTTGATAGGAATGGGGTCGTATTCTTATGCCCCTAAGAATCTTGATCTTGACCTTAAGAATCGACCTTCACCACCGACGAAGCCATCCATTGAAGAGCCACCGATGTTAGACTTGGAAGAGCTACCCAGTCATCTGAGGTATGTATTCTTGGGTAGTGGAAATAAACTGCCGATTATTATTACTGCTAATCTAGATGAACAATAGATGGAAGCTCTCATCTATGTTCTTAAGAGATACAAGAGAGATATTGGTTGGACTATTGCAGATATCATTGGTATCCTTCCTAGCATATGTACGCACAAGATTCAGCTAGAGAAAGATTGTGTACCCACTATTAAGCATCAGCATTGCCTGAATCCACCTATGCAAGAGGTGGTGAAGAAAGAAATCATTAAGTGGCTAGATGCAGGGGTGGTGTACCCAATCTCAGACAGTAAATCGGTGACTCCTGTACAGTGTGTGCCCAAAAAGGGGGCATGACGGTAGTGGCCAATGAGAAGAACAAGTTAATTCCACTCAGGCCTGTCACAGGGTGGAGGGTGTTTATGGCCTATCGAAGGATCAACTCGTGGACACTAAAATATCACTTTCTAATTCCATTCATAGATCAGATGCTCGATCGATTGGTAGGTAGAGGTTGGTACTATTTCTTGGATAGTTATTCTGGGTATAACCAGATCTTCATTGATCCTGAAGATCAGGAGAAGACGACATTCATATGCCCATATGGCACATTTGCTTTTAAAAGGATGCCTTTTAGTTTATGTAATGTACCGGCCACATTTCAGAGGTGCATGATGTCGATCTTCTCTGATACGGTTGAAGACACCTTGGAGGTGTTTGTGGATGATTTTTCAGTTATTGGAGATTCCTTTAACTTGTGTTTGCTGAACTTAAGTGAAGAATTACAACGGTATGAAGAATTTAACTTGGTACTTAACTGGGAAAAATGCCACTTCATGGTGAATGAAGGCATTGTTCTTGGTCATAAAATTTTTGCAAAAGGTATTGAGGTAGATAGGGCCAAAGTTGAGGTCATCAAGAAAATACCTCCCCCTATCTCTATAAAAAGGGTGCATAGCTTTCTTGGTCATGCAGGATTTTATCGTAGATTTATAAAAGATTTCTCGAAGGTTGCAAACCCATTATGCAAACTTCTTGAAAAGGAGGCCAAGTTCTTTTTTGATGATGACTGCAGGAAGGCGTTCGAATGCATTAAGCTAAAATTAGTGAAGGCTCTAGTTATTATTACTCCGGACTGGACAAAGCCGTTTGAACTAATGTGTGATGCTAGCGGGGTGGCGCTTGGAGCTGTGTTGGGCCAGAAATAGGATAAGTTATTTCATCCAATCTACTATGCTAGCAAAGCCCTGAATAGGGCTCTAAAGAACTAAACTATCACTGGACAAGAGCTCTTAGCTGTAGTTTACCCCTTTGAGAAATTCAGAGCATATTTTTTAGGGACTAAGGTGGTGGTCCACATAGATCATGCAGCTTTGAGGTACTTAATAGCTAAGAAAGATGCGAAGACGAGAATGATCCGGAGGGTATTTTTGCTTCAAGAATTCGACTTTGAGGTAAATGATCGTAAGGATGTGAAAATCAGGTGTCTGATCACTTATCCAGACTTGAATGTGAACAAGCAATCAAGGACAAGATAGATATTGATGATTCTTTTCTGGATGAGAAGATACTAGCTGCGAAGCTCGAGAAGATTCTATGGTATGCTGATTTCGCAAACTACGTGGTAAGTGAGGTGATGCCAGATAATCTTTCCTTTCACCAAAGAAAAAAGTTCCTTCATGATGTGACCCAGTATTTCTGGGATAAGCCCTATTTTTTAGGCAATGTGCAGATGGTGTTATTAGGCCCTGTGTCCCAGATGTGGAGATGCTGAGTATTTTGGAAGCATGCCGTGCTTTACCTATTGGTGGTCACCATGCAGGTGACCGTACTGCTCAAAAAGTATTGTAGAGTGGCTACTATTGGCCCACGCTATTTAGAGATGCATATGAGCTTGTTCGTAGATGTGATCAATATCAGAGACAAGGATCAATCTCCAAAAGGCATGAGATGCCAATGTCCAAAATGATGGAAGTAGAGTTGTTTGATGTATGGGGCATTAACTTCATGGGCCCATTTGTGAGCTCATATGGGTTAAAATATATCTTAGTAGCTGTAGACTATGTATTGAAATGGGTAGAAGCTGTGGTGTTGGCTGACAATGAAGGAAAAAGAGTTGTAGCATTTCTAAAGAAGAGCATATTCTCCCATTTTGGAGTACCAAGAAAAATCATAAGTGATGGGGTATCTCATTTCTGCAATAAAGTTTTCAGGGCTGTTTTGGAAAAGTATGGAGTAAAATAACACCGAGTAGTAACTCCATATCACCCACAAACTAGTGGGCAAGTGCAGCTGTCGAATCGTGAGATTAAGGCTATTCTCGCCAAAACTGTGAACGCTAATAGGAAAGATTGGTCTCAGAAGCTAGATGATGCCTGGTGGGCGTACCGAACTACTTTTAAGACACCAATTGGCATGTCTCCGTATCAGCTGGTCTATAGGAAGGCATGTCATTTTCCAATCGAGCTTGAGCATAAGGCCTTATGGGCTCTCAAAAGGCTGACTATGCACTGGAAGGAAGCAACTGATCTAAGATTGGAACAGATGAATGAGATGGATGAGTTTTGTCTCAGGGCTTATGAAAGAGCTGACTTGTATAAAGAGAGGATGAAGAAATACCATTATCAAAGGATTGCACAGAGAGAATTCAGAAAAGGTGATTTGGTACTTCTTTTCAACTCCAGATTGAAGGTATTTCTGGGTAATTTGAAATCTAACTGGTCAGGTCCATTCAAAATTAGCCAAGTCTACTCATCTGGAGTACTTGAGCTTGAAAACGAAGATGGTAGTGTCTTCAAAGTGAACGGTCAAAGAATCAAACTTTATATTGGTCCAAAAGACTTAATAAAAAGTGTTGATGTCTTTTATCTCGATGAAGTCTGAGTACTCGAGATACTTGAGTCGTGCTGCGAAGTTAAATCAGGTGCTAGTGGGAGGCAACCCACAACATGTTGTTGTAACCATAGTTAGAGTCTATTTTATGTTTTTGTGCAATTTTAGTGCGTTAATGAAGTGTGCAGGACCAGAAATGCAGTAAAAAGGGAAATAGGCATACATCTGAGTGACTGGACCCTTATGACGGATGACTTGACAAACCACCAGTCCTCTGGCGGACCAATACCTTCAACCGTTAAGAATTGGCCAAAAAATGCATACACTGGATAGGATCTGACGAATTAAGTGGTGGACCATCACACACCTGGTGGGCTGTCAAAATAGCCATCAGAAGTAAGACTGGTCACCCATATTTTGGTAAGCAGTGACGGCCAATCTGGTGGACCGTAATAGATTTGGTGAACCGTCCTATTTACCATCACACCAAAACAGAAACACATCGACTCAAGTAAGGGATGACGTTCAGAGTGGTGGTATGTCACATTCGTGACATACTATCAATTTGACCGTCACTTTAACCCTAACTCTGAATTGGGTTGGGTTAAATTGGTACTCTTTATGAGTACTCCGTATTTGACCCGAAGTGAGATTTTGAGAATAAAATTGAGCGGGTACACTCATTGTAACCGTTCCTTGACCTTTGAATTTTTCACTTCTTTAAGATTCAAAGAACCTGAAGACAGTTATCCCATCTAAGGCCCCTCATCTTCTCTATTTGTGCCTTATTTAAATCAACTCAACTCTCCCGTCTCTCCATCACAAACCAGAAAGTAACATAGGTGCTAGGATTTGTAAGTTAGCTTTGTCTCTGAAGCTTCAAGCACATAATGTAATCGAGAATTGAGGTAAGTGAAAACCCTTATCTTCTGGTAGTCCATATTAAGTGTAAAAAAATGATTTATTAGTTTGTTCTTAGTGTACTGAGTATGAATGTCTTGAGTTGAAATTCCAAGTACAAATTGGTGTGAAATCTGAGTGATATAAAGTGTAAAATGAGACCAATGTGCTTAAAATATGAGTTTAGAGCTGTGATGGTAGTTGAAAATATAACCTGATGTGCTATTACTCGACAAAATTGTCGAACCCAGACTTTTTGACTGAAGACGAAGTTGCGACGGTCAAACTGGTGGATCATTAACTTTTTGACTGACACCAAGATGACCGTCAGAATACTTAATAAAATGCCTTTTCTGTATAAGCCAAGACGGTCGAAGTGGTGGACCTTCAACTTTGTGACGGACCACCACGTTGACCATCAGAAGGCTCAAGATTTTATGGGTCACTGCCTAACTGTTGACGGCAGAGTTGGACCGTCCAACCTCTGGTGGACGGTCCAAACTCTGGTGGACCGTCCAACCTCTGGGGGACCGTCAGACCATATTTGCAATAAGTTTGATTTTGTTTGAATTTTGAACTAATTTCTTAAACTAGTTTTCAGGTGATATGGCCCCTAAACTTCCACAAGCCATAGGAGGAAGATCTTAACAAGGTAGAAATCCGTCCGCATCGGCCTATAATACTAGGCAAACTGAAAGAGAAGCCATCACAATCCCCCAGTCTGAGGAGGGGAGTGAGAATAGCATCAGTTTTACTGATTCAAGTCCGGATGAAGCAACAGTTGCTTCAACCCAACCATTACCTATTGAAGGTGAAGGTGAAACGGATAATATGGGGGATCAAACGAAAGCTACTGATGCAGAAAATGAACAGGAGGGTGATAACATTATCAGGAGGAAATATCCCTAGATTCAAAATGTTATTAGGTGCAAAATGTAAGAATTACACAAAGAGTTCTATGACGGGTTGACACCCACAGATCGAGGGATCCAAAGGTCATTTCTAGAAGAACATCAGATTATGAAAACAAATCTTCATGAATATCTCGAGTTAGAGCGTCGGTTTAATAAATATGGACTAGCATGGATGAGTAGGCCACCAGGAAACTACCAACCGAATTGGGTAAGAGAATTCTTTGCAAATTATTTAGTGAAAGCAGAATGTCCAAAGGGAACTCCAATCTCATATAGACCAAATAAGGAGTTTGTCCCGGTCTGAGGGGTCACCGTTCATATCTCAGCCCGAATAATTAATAGGATGCTATTCGGGCCAAGTTATGAGGCTCCACCTGCGGTCCCAGATTTTAAGTATAGAAAGAGAAATACTTTCAGTTAGAGATGTTGGGCGGCCTCATTATTGACTAATTATAGAAATCCTTTGTGGTTGACTAATTCCAAAGAGCGCATCGCAAATTTCACTCTTAGCTTTAAAGGTAAGTTCTGGTGGGCTATTGTCCGATTGAGGTTAATACCAACAAAAAAAGATGGGAACCTGGATCATCCTAGAGCAGTAGTAGTGTCCAATTTGATTTTAGGGATACCAATTGATTTTGGTCAACTAATTGCAGATGATATGTTTGAGCGAGCACATAAAATGACCACCTCTGTACCCTTCCCATGTTTGATCACTGAATTATGCAAACAACCTGGGGTGCCACTGATCAGTGGGGTTGATAATGAGGTACAGGATACACATAAGCAGGACATTAAGAAGTCGAAAGATGAATCAAAGTTCAAAATTTGTGTGACCAAACATCCAGTATATCAGTCTCAGTCTGTACTAGTTCCCGAAGCCACAGAAATACCTGAAGGTATGCCTTTACCCAGTACAATATATGTGCCAGCTGATTATGTACCCTAGGGTATGTCTGCAGGGTTTAATTCTATATAGTTTGTTGGTACAGCGGATTTTATGGAATACAAATTCAACCCGATGAATTTTGTCAAAGTGGTGAAGAATCAAAAGCGGTTTCAGAAGCAGTTAGAAAAGTAGGCTGGAGATTTTAAACCTTTTGTGGATGAAATTATGGCCGAAGTAGTCAAGCCATTTCAAAATATTCAAGTTAGGATGGATAACATGGAAGCTCGCATCAACAAAAGGCTAGATTCACTATCTCTACCTGATCTTGTCAAGCTCATGGCTGAATTTGAGCAGGTGAAGGCTGACATAGCAGAGCTAAAGAAGAAACAATCCCAACTGCCTACATTTGACCTGACTTTGGCGATAAGTGATGATGATGAGAGCATTATGGATCTAATGAGTAAATCCGTGAAGGATAAAGACAAGTAACAAATGGATGAAAAAGCAGTAAGGAAAGAAGAAAAAAGGAGAAAAAGAGAAGCAATGTCACCTGAGGAGTTAGACCAGCATAACTTGAAGAGAGCTGTAAAGAAGTCAAAGAAAGAAGCTGAAAGAAATCAAAGAGAAGAAGAAAATAAAGTGGCAGGAGTCTCTACTAGTGCTGCCCCAGTAAGGGGGCGAAATACAGGTTCAATTCGTGAGACTATCCCTCAAAATATGGAGGGTGAAGTTGTGAGTGCTCCTACCACTATAGGGGCCAACATTGCACAGGGTGAGGACGCAGGGACCTCACCCCACCTAAAAGATGCCTCAAAGAAATAGAAGGTGAAGTAGATAACCCAATCCTCAGTTACGGTAATTTATTGCTTTGGGTATATTTACACCATGGTTGGATGTGTTGTCAATATTCTGAATCAAATCATATGATATCTAGTAGAAGCGATATGTTTAGGGTGTTTTTATTATCATATTTCAAATTCTGCAGCCTGTGATGTAAATATATGTGTTTAATGAGTATCTATAAACTATTTCTATTTCAGTACTTTGTTGTAAATATGGGCTATGAATGATGCAACATAAGACTATGAGTATGTGTGTAATTATTTACCTTATTCATGTAAACGTATGTATATAACTCTCAGTAATTTTGCATTTAGCATTAGTCTAGAAGAGGTGCATGCAACATGCAATGAACATTCCAAGAAATGCAAAGGAATTTTAATTTCGTTGCCTGTGGGTGTGAGTTTTTACTTATAGTTCTTTTATAGGTTAAGACCTAGAACTTGCCCGAGTCATAGATACAGTCTTCTAGGGGAGTCATTAGGATAGGATAATAGGCCTTCTTGTACTTTGAGCCCTTCTAACCTAAATAAACAACACCCACTAGAAAGATTATCTCTTTTGAACCCATCTTTTGTCTTTAAAACTTGTTCTAAAATCCTGTCATTGTTAATTACTCTTCGTAGGGTTTTAACATTCAGCTCAAGGCTTATCACATTACTTAGTATTATACATTTCAACTTAGATAAAGCATCTAAGTTGAGGGTTGCTGATGTCAAAAAATTGGCCACTGAATGCATTAGCTTGAGTTGAAAGGTAGCTGTTATCAAAAATAATAATGATAATAATAATAATAAAATAAAATAATATATATATCAACTTGAAGTTGAAAAGATACTAGGGTAAGGAGAGTTAAGCTTCAATGAGTCACTTTACTCAAAAACATACCCCTCCAGACCCGAAACCTCATTGGAAGCCTCGAAAAGACCTGTTTGATCCTAGTGAGTCAATCTTTGGGTAGTGTCGTACGGCTAGGGAAATCCTATGGGTACTTGGACTATGGTTGTAACTTATTTGTAAGTGTGATAGTTAGACTTTGTCCACATCAAATAATGAGTAGTGGATTTCATTCTTGTGAGGGCAACCGAAGTTTCACTGAACTTTGTCGTTCTCTGTAGATGAAACATTCATTATTGTGAATTGAACTATGATAAATGAGGGGTGTGGATCCTGATATGTTAAATGCATATGATTGAACTGCTGAGTGAATAGTTGCATCAAAATGTTTTAAGGGTTGGTTGCTAGTCATTTTACTGTTTATGTGTGCAATTAGATGCTGAGTTGCTTGAGGACAAGCAATTACCTTAAGTTGAGGGTGTTGATGTTTTGGTATATTATGGAATAGTTAGCATCATTTTTATGGGGAAATTGTATGTTTTCAGGCAACCAAAGTGTTATTTAATAAATTTTTAGTGTTTTTAGTGAAAGGAGATAACCACAGGAGAAAGCTGGAAAAAGTAGTAGAAAAGTGAGTGTGATGGTCAAAATGGTGGACCGTCAGTCTTTTGACGGACCACCAGGTCGACCGTCAAGGCGATCCAGAACCTACCACACAAATGCCTTAAGTAAACGAAAAACATGGCGGACCGTCAGACATGGGACAAACCCCCAAATGGGCCGTCAACCCTTATCCAAAAATTACTTTTTTGAGGAACTCAGTGAAGATCAACATGGTGGACCATCATTCATGCGACGGACCACCAGATGGATCATCAATGCTTATCCAGAAACCACCCACCAGAGGAACTCAGTGACGGTTAATGTGGTGGACCATCAGTCCTGCAACGGACCACCAGGTGGACCATTAGCTCTTATCCAAAAATTGATATTTGGAAGAAACAAGTGACGAACAAGATGGTGGACCATCAACTCTTTAACGATCCGTCATATGGACCGTCAATTGGGACACGATTTTTCTATTTTTAAATTTTAAATTCTTTTTTAGCTGGGAACATATAAATATAAAATTTTAGGGTTAAGATGGGATCTCTTTTCTTTCTTTTACAAGTTTTATCATTTATTGAAACTTTTTATAACCTAGCACTTTGGGGACTCTTTAGATCTGGGAGTACTTTAGCATTGAACAATTGATTATTGAAGGTTGAAGAACTGATTCTTGGGATTTGTTGTAAGTAAATTCTTAATCTATTTGTGAATAATACAAGAATGACTTCTTCTTTTTCTATGGAGTATTATGGCTAAGATCCCATAACTAGTGTCATGGGATCCTTAATGTGAAACACATCTATGGGTTGGGAATCAATTTGAGTTCCATAATTCAATGACATTACATAAACCTTTCTTCAATTTCATGAATTTTCTTGTTTGCAAACTTGAAGAGTGAGCCCTAGAACAACACTTATCTGAAAGAAAAGTGTTTTTTGGGAAAAAAAAGTGTTTACATGAATTCTAAGGGCTTTAACTTTTAGAGTAATAGCAAATGCCCTAAAAGGATTAGCTTACATAAGAAATGGGTTGAAGGAATAATGCATCCTTCGAGTTTGAGAGAATTAGAGAATAACCTATCTGCTTAGGTTAAGAAACTAAGGGATAAAGAATAGGACTCAACCTTTATTGCAATTGAATTTGCTAAGCAGAACTCATAAACGATTCACAACCCAAATGGTGCTATTATTTTGGTGACCATAACCCTAGTTTGTTTAATCTCATAAAGTTATGAAACACAAAGAGAATCATTAGTTGGAATACTCTTGTTACAATTAATTATTTTACAAATGAAAATCCAAAACCCCGCCTTTTTGGTTAGGAACCTCTGATCAACAGCCTAATAACGATTACAACACTTAGTGAGCACAGTATTCCCCGTGGGATTCGACACCCAAGCTAGTTGGGTTTTATATTTGACAGTGATCGCTTACACTTTCTACAGAGAGTTGTAATTGGGCGTATCAACTTTATGGCTAGGTTACCTTGTATTTCATATAGTTTTGATAGTTCTTGGGTCGTCATGGATTGATGGACCTAATTTGCCATTTTTATTTTGGTTTAGGTATCTTTAAGTAATGATAAGTTGGCTCTTATCTATATTTGTGAGAATGTGCGTCTTCATGCTATGCTAGTGTTTATTCTATTAGATTGAGTTTTAGGGTTCACACCTCACTTTTGGAAAACTTTTTTGGATAAGTTGGGTACTCTTTGATATTAGCATAATATTTCACCCCAGACTGATGGGCAGTCTGAGCAGACTATTTAAGATTTAAACGATATTCTCTGCACTTGTGTTATGGACTTTGGTGACCAGTGGGAGCAGTATTTAGCTCTAATAGAGTTTGTATATAATAATAGCGACCATTCCAGTATTGATATGTCTTCTTTTGAGGCATTGTCGTTCTCCAGTTGGTTGGTTTGAGGTTTCTGAGGTTAGACCTCAAGGTACAAACTTGTTTTGTGAGTCACTGGATAGTGTTTGAATCATTCAAGTTAGACTTTGAGCGGCTCAAAGTAATCAAAAGTGCTATGCAGATGTAGACTTCTTTCCTTGAGATTTAGTGTTTATGATTCTGTTTTCCTTCGAGTTTCACAATGAAGGTTGTAATGAGGTTTGGTAAGAGGAGAAAGCTAAGCCTCGGGTATATTAGGACATTTGGGATTCTTTGGACTGTTTGTTATTTGGCTTATTAGTTGGCTTTTCCCTCAACTTTATCAGCTATTCATCCATTTTTCATGTTTTCATGCTTCGCCCTTATATTCTGGATAAGTCTCATGTCATTTTTGGGATTTGGTTCAGTTAGATGAGAGGTTTTCTTTTGTTGAGGATCTTGTCTCCATCTTGGATAGAGATGTTAGACGATTACATTCTAGAGTTATTCCGATAGTTAGGGTCTAATGGAAAAATCAACCTATAGATGAGGCTACTTGGGAGGCTGATCCTGATATATGTAGTCTTTATCACCTTCTTTTTGTTGATTTTGATATTTTTTTCCCTTGCCTTTAGTTTGAGGACGAACTAGATTTTTATTAGTGGATGATGTAATAACCTGAATTTTGATGATTTATGTGAAATATTCATTTCTATTTTGATTTGACCATTTTACCCCTCCATGTGGTTGTTTTGTGGTATTTTTGGGGTGCGGGGATGATTATGACATGACCCAAACTCGGGCCTGGCTATGTTGGGTATCTCAAGTCCAACCAGGACTGGAGACCATCGCAATGCCAAAACCATCACCCATATTACACCCCGCGTTAGATGAATTTTGAACATATAATATGATAAGAGAATATCAATATAAAAATATTATAATAAGTCAATAACCAAAACCAACTATTTACAACCAAACATCCAACCAATACCAATACCAATGCCAATGCCAACACTGATACCGACACTGCCCATGCCCAAAGTAGTCCGACAAAGACTCTAATAAAAACCAAAGAATATCCAGTTGGGACATTCCCCTGATAATAGCCAAACCAGTACCAAATGGGGTCTTTCGAAGTATGAAAGCTCACCACTTCAGTCTTACTCAAAAGTAGTCCTCGTATCTCCTAATCACTGTGCAGGAGGAGTGTAAGTATGGTCGGTTCTTGCATCACGTGGGGATACAACGTCTAAAGACGGTTAGTGAAATACCTAGTCATTGGACCCTTATAAAATTTCCAAGTTTTGAGGTTCTGGGTTGGGTACGGATTGAGCATACCAATCGTATGATAGGGTACGACTATTACCCTCTTCTCTCGTATAGAGACTAGTATAGGTTGGTAAAGCACTGTCCAAGAAAGTATGAGGACATACCAATCGTATGCTAGTGTGAGGTTTGGTCATGATGAAAGTGTGCATGATGTCACACTTGTATTCTTGGAGATGTACTAGTCATGTCGTATTTTTCTCCGACTCGTGTGCTAAACATGCATCGGGGCCCTTTCAGAAGGTGGTGTTGACCCCATATAGCCCATGGGTAAAATTCTAAACGAAAAGGATACACATCCCAAGTTAATGATTTTAAAGTTCATGCTAATGTTGTTCCCTATCCCGGTATGGTTATATATATATATATATATGTATATGTATTTTATTGGTTATATGCATTGGTTTATTGGCTTTGGATTGTTGGAATTATTTTATCCTTATCATTGAGTTACATGCTAGCTTTCACACACTAGCAATCTTTAGACCTGTATCCCCAAGCGATACAAGCTATATAGGGATCGGAGCTTTGTCTTCTCATCCTATACAGTGATCAAGTGTTCGGGTGGTTCGAGTGTTGACATTGAAGTGGTGAGCTTCCTTATTTTGGAAGGTACACATTTCATGATCTCCTTATCTTATATCATATATTTATTTTAGACTTGGTTTAGCTATTGTCAGGGGCTTGTCCCAACATATTATTGACTTTGGATTTATAGAGGCTTGTGGATGATTCTGGACTTTGATAGATTGGATGTTGAATGTTGATATTAATAAATGTTTAGACACTCTTAAGTTATGATTATTAGTCTTGTTTCTCCTATCATTATTATATGTTCATATTTTATTCGATGCTTGTGGAATTATGTAATGATTAGGTTGGGTTAACGGAGCAATATTCGGTCCTTATTGGGATTGAGATGCCCATACGACAAGGCCCGATTTCGGGTCATGTCAATTTAGTATCAGAGCCAAGTTCATGGTCAGTTGGGTTTCCATAAAGCCTTGTCGGGTAGAGTCTATTTTATGGGTGTGCAGTATGTCACACATATAAGAGAGAGGCTACAAGGCATTTAGGAATGTTTCACTTTCTTGTTGTCTTATTTCGAGCTATAGAGCCTAAGGTCTTGTATTCCCTTGATTTTTGTTTACTCATTTTTCAAATCATGCCTCCTCAACGATCTGAAGCACATGAAATTTAATCTATCCCAACTGGGGACGATATGAAAGGGACTCACTCTACCTATGGAGTCCATACCCATTCTAGGGGTCTGGTTCTCCATAGTTCGAGAGTTCCATCATTCCCTCTAGTCCTACCCCTCAGTCACCTCAAGTGAATGCTATTATTGCTAAGTTACGTCGCTTCATTACTCTATCGAGACAGTAAGTAGCTTCTCATCTTGAGCGTGGTGCTTCTCTCGCTGCATCTTTTGAGGCTGTGAGGGTTGGCTAGTTCATGAAGTTGCAACCTCCTATGTTCATCGGTACCAAGGTTAAGGAGGATCCGCAAGGTTTCATTGATGAAATGGAAAATATCATTTGTGTCATGCATGCTTCAGATATTGAAGGTATTAAGTTTGCTTCATACCAATTAAAATACGTAGAGTACCATTAGTAGGAAGAATAGGAATAATCAAGGGGTGAGGATGCTAGCGCTATCATGTGGAAGGATTTCTCTAGTGCCTTCTTGGACCATTCCTTTCCTCAAAAGTTGAGGGCAGCAAAAGCAGAAGAGTTTGTGAATTTGAAGCAAGGAAGGATGTTTATTAAGAAGTATGCATTGAAATTCATCAGTTGTCTAGGTATATTCCTGAGATGGTTTCTAGC
Organism: Capsicum annuum; assembly: GCF_002878395.1. Lineage (NCBI taxonomy): Eukaryota > Viridiplantae > Streptophyta > Magnoliopsida > Solanales > Solanaceae > Capsicum > Capsicum annuum. The sequence goes on along the minus strand of NC_061119.1, from coordinate 139,121,762 downwards.
TTAAGGGCTAGAATGTGTAAGTTTGCTTTGAGATTATCTCGTGGGTTGGTCCTTGAGATCAAGGAGGCCTTGTTGATCAAAGAAATGGACACCTGAGGCAACCTTACCAATAGGACACCTTTTAAGCATTGCACTAGCTGACCATAGTTGAAGCACTTGTTCTTTCCTTCATCACAGTAACCCGAAAACAATCGACCATAAAATCTGCAAGGGGATAGAATGGAGTTTATTAGGCCTCATTGTCCTGAGATTGGGCACCCTATACCCCATAATTATTACCAACGTAAAATCACATATATCCCAATGGCTTTGGGTAGGTAGAACTAGCCGTTGAGTAAGACACGATATTGCCCCAATTTTTTGGACCACTTTCTACCATCCCTACCACCCTGTTGTTGGCCACCACCCTACTCAAAAAATCAAAACTTCTTGCTTTGTCTTTCCCCTATCTCCAGCTACTTCTTCTTATCTTTCTCAACTTGTTGCAAGTACACAACTAACTTGGAGATGTCTATGTACTTGTTCAAAAAGTTGGCCTTACTCTATAAAATTAATTCTCGGTACAACCCTAAATAAAACTACCTTATTCTAGCCCTCATACTAGAAACCAACTCCATGAAATACTGAGACAATTGGTGGAACTTTAAGGTATACTTTTTGACTGATATCTTGCCTTACTTAAATTTAAAAAACTCTTCTGCCTTTACCTCCATCAACTCTTGAGAAAAGAAGCGGTCCAGAAAAGCACTAAAGAAATATCCTACGGGGTTGACTCAGCATCATCACCCCTAGTATGTGTTAGCTGCACTAACAAGGGAAAAATATAGGATTACTTGTACATCCGCCAAAATATAAGCATGACATTATGAACACGGTCACCTTGACCAAACCTCACATTGGCAAACATGAGTTTCCAGTGTTCGTCCATCGGACTCACACCTTCACGGCTTGCTATCATAACCTACCATTATTGCCCAATTTAACCTTTTACACACAACCAAACAACCAATTCTAAGATTTAATTATTAAGGCATTATAATATGGTATCACTATACCAACTATAGTTGGTAGGCAATGACATTAGCTAACCCTTATTGGATTCCCATGCATCCCGCAAACTCTATTGTCAAAATCATTAGGAGGAATCCTATGTACACCACAAGGTTTTCAATACAATTTAATTTATAACCATCAAATCCTTTATAAGTCCTTCATTTGTTATAACCAAGGTTATATCAAAGCCTTAATGCAAAAACATAATTTTAAATAGGTGACAGTATCATTCTCATTGGCAATTATACAAATAGGTTGAGGGCATGCCATTATCAAAGCCAAAATCATTAGATTTGGGGATCAACCATGACACCTCAATTAAATCACCATTACCAAGCACCCATATGTGTAAAACCATAATTAAAATATGGAAAACCATAATTAAACCATGAGAAATAATATTTATCCATGAACAACCAAGATCCCCAACCTATATTTCAAAACCATAACAATACCATGAAAACCATTCAATAAAACATATGCCTTGGGTAAAATAACAATGAGGGAGAAGTAACATGCCTTAGACACTAAGAAGTATGGAGAAAACCCACCCTTGAAAGCCTTAACTGATTATTTTGATGAAACCCTAACTTTTGCTTGAACAGAGAGTTTGAGAGAGAATTTGAGAGTGTTTTATTGGAAATAATGTATTAATAAAGTCCCAAAGGGTGTTTTATGTCAAGGTATCAAAGGGATTTAAAGGGAGAAATGTCCAAAATACCTCTAACTTAAAATAATAAAATGGCCGTAGGTGGTTATGAGTCGACCCCTGTGACTCATGACCACAAAATATGGCTCGTACCCTTGATTAGTCACTAAGACAATGAGTTGGGCACCCATACATTGTCCGCCATGACTCCATGATCCCACACATTACCCTACCATACAACTTGTATGGTCTAGTCGTATCCAAGACATAACCTAAGGGATTGGACAATAGATAACATATGACTCAACCTTATCACTCGTAACCTATACTCACGACTCTTAGTGATCCACTCATACTCAGAGCCAAGTCAAGTCACTGAGTTACTAATTTGATTAAGGATCATCCTAAACATTCATCACCACCACTAATGACTCATACATCCAAGTAATTACTAAGATTAAAAACACAACCACTACCCACTAGACCCCTAACCACTAGGGTCACCTGACTCGTACCTATACCATATGACTCGTATGGTTAAGTCATCAATAGTACTATGAGCTAAAGGGTTAGGAAATTTCCAAGGGCTAAAACCTAGGGTGTTTTAGTTATGTTGCCCCCTATTGGATTTTGAATAGAGTAGGAAAATTGCCTATGAGTTAGAATTTCTTGCAAACTTAGGTTCTATTCACCCTGTATTTCATGTGTCCATGTTTAAGAAATTCGTGGGTTATCCTTCCTTTGTGGTGCCTATTAAGAATGTTGGTATCTCGAATTCCCTATCATACGAGGAAATCACGATGGAGATCTTGGATGTAAAATTTCATAGGTTATGAACTAAAGATATGGATTCATTAAAGGTCCTTTGGAGGAACCATACGGAAGAAGAAGCCACTTGGAAAGCTGAGGAAGATATGAAGGCTAAGTATCCATTCTTATTCCATGTGTTGGGTGAATTAGATTAAGGTATGAATTTTATTTTTCCTTGTTACTATTTGAGTTTATTATATGATTCTTGTTTAATATTGTTATTCTCATGCAAAAAATGTCCTAGCCCGTCATTCGGGGATGAATGATCCTAAGAAAGGATACTGTAACACCTTTAAATTTTCAGCATTTTTATTTTTGGCCTCCCTACGTTCAAAACATCAATTTTTGACTTAAAATGTACTTAGGAATGTTAAAGGGGGTGTCTTGGAAGTGTTTTGGAATTTTGGATAGGGTTTGGGGTGGTTTTGGGTCACGAAGGCAATAAGCTTTCGCGATATCAATGTTCCACAAAGGCTGGCTTTAGCGATAGCCTCCATGACACAGAGGTTGGTCTCGATGTTAAGGTTTATGGCATGGAGGTTAGCCTTTGTGATAAGGTCTGTACCATGAACCTATATAAAAATCTGGTTGTTTTGTCTATTTTAATTAGGATGAGGGGTTATGAGGTCCTTTCACTTATTAAAGAACTTTATGAACTATACTAGACAATTTTCATTAGTTTTCATGATATCAAGGGCTATTACTTCACTTTCAAAACATCCTATCTCAAATTTCTCCTTTCAAGTCATGGCTAGAGTTTCAAGGAGGTGGTCATTCAAGGTTCTAAGGGTGTTATTTTCTTCAAAATTCATGGTAATTAAGGCATGTACCTATTTCTCTATGATTATCTTTTCTTTATGGCATGAATTAGTTATTTTTATACATGGTTTTGATATTAGATTTTGAACTATGGGTTGAGTGTTTTGAATGTATTTGGTTTAAATGTTTTCCCATGATTATTATAGAATTATTATGCATTGAATTGATGATTTATGAACTCTTCGGGTGCATATGGATGGTGAATGTATTTAGGGGTACAATGGATTCCTAAAATAAATAGTTTCGATATGGAAATTGATAATAACCCTGACCCACTTGCATAATTGGCTTTAGAATATGATTTATCACTTGGTTTGGCTATTCTTTTTGAAACCTTACATTGTATAAATGGTAAATAGAACATGAACTGAATTAGTTTGGTTTTCAAATGGTTTTGGAAAGGCCTTGGTGGACATGGTTTTGGTTTTTTAAATTAGAAATTATGGAGTCAACTTGGTCAATGGTTTTGTATGGAAAACATGGAATAGACTTGCAAGCTCAAAATTTTGGCATGACGATACCAATGGTTAATGCCTAATTAAATAACTCATTGGTAAATGGGTGGTAATTTATAAATGAATTTAATTCGTCTCAAAGGGGGTTGTGTAGCTAACCGTGAAAGATGGAGTCCCAAGGGAACCAATACTGGAAACTCATATTTGTCGACATGAGGGTTATTCTTAATGATCGTGTACTTATGTCACACTATATAGATATATTTGTATAAAAAATGGAAAAGGATTAGGATTACTCAACTTTGTACAACACCTTTGATCATACAGCTAACATGGATTGGGGCCCTTTCAGCAGGGGAGCTAAACCCATATATCCTATGAGTATAGGTAAAGGACTGTCAAGCTACACAGTCCACATTAAGGTTTTACTCTCATGCTAAGCCTTGTTCCCTTTCCATACATGTGATGTATATATGCATTGCTTATGGTGTTATGAATTGGTTTTAATGGCTTTTGTATTATGGATTATGGCATTATTTTATCTTGTATTCCTGAGTTATATGCTACAGTTCCAACTACTAACCATCTTAAAATGTTGTGTTACCACGCGATATAGAAAGTTGTCATACTTCTACTTCTTATGTACAATGATTAGGTGTTCGTGGGACAGCTCAGGTGTCAGAAAAAATTTGAAACACCCTGGCTTTTAGACCTTAGAAAATTTCCTTTATTTTTGGTTTCTAGTCAAGATATGACTTAGGGGAATAAGTCGTACATTTGGATATGGGTGGTATGGTCCAGTCGTATGCTGACCAGTGTTGGTTGGTAGGATGGATGTAGTTACTGGAATGGGTATGATTTGGTTGGTATGAGTTAGGTTGCTTGGTTACTTCACTTAACTTTAGACTTGGTAACTTCAGTTGGATCTGAGTACGAGTGACTCACCATGAGCCATAAGCTAGGGTATGAGTCGTACCTTAGACTCATATAGTGGTCAGTGTTTAAACCTCCCAAATACTATTCTTCCAAGGGTACGATTTATAGTTACTAGTCGTACATTTGAATATGACTTGGGTTTAGGTGTGTCGCACCTTAGATAGTTTTGGGTCTAAAAGGGAATGCATAGGGTATGAGGGATGGGTACCATATACAAAATGGGTACGACTCATAAGGGTCAGTCATACCCTATGATGGGAATTTAATGCAGTATTAAGTGAAGGAAATCTGGACATTTTGCCACTTATCCTAATGAGGTCCCACGAATTATATTACACTTTGAAGGTTATTTTCCCTAGTATTCTATTCTTAAATACTTGGAAAACACTCTTAAATCCTCTCTAGAGTTCTTGGGTAAAGAAAGCTAGGGTTTCATCTTAAGGAGTAAATTGGGGCTTGTATTGGTGATTTCTCTCCATCATCATCTTGGTTTAAGGCATGTTCTCTTCCCTAATTTTTATTTCCAACTAAAGGCATGGTTTTATTTAATGTTTTCATGATTAAAATATTATATGATTTTGGGTTTTCAAACATGATTTGTATGTTTTATGGGTATTGGTTTTTCTATGGTTGGGGGCATGTCCCAATAAGATTTTAGTATTCTTTTGGTTAGAGGCTTTGTGGAACTACAATGTGTTGGAATGGGCACGAGATCGGTGTTGGTGTCATCCTTAGCATTGGTATTAGTATTAGGGATGAGACTGGTTGATGATATTTTTTGTTGTTCTATCCTCTTTTATTTTGGAATTACATATTATTTTTTGGAACTTATTTGGTGATGGTTGGATCTATGCTTTGGTTTGGATTGGTATGGTTGTACAGTTGGTAGGGGACAGTTGGACTCAGTTGGGTCGGTCTCGGTAATAGACCTATCCTACAATATGTACTATGGATAGTTACACTATCTTGTTGTATGTTTGAAATTCAGCCGTCTCATGGCAGGTGGCTGGTGGTTGGGTTGGGTAATGGGGGCGGTCTCCAATCCCAATCGAACTTGGGACACCCATTACGACAAGGGCCAGGGTTGGGTCATGTCAAGTTAGTATCAGAGCTTTAGGTTTATGGTCAATTGGGATTCCACAAAGTCATGTTGAGTAGAGTCTCTTTTATAGGTGTGTAGTGTGCTACACTCATAAGAGAGAGGCTACAGGACATTTAGGAATGTTTCACTTTCTTGGTATTCTATTTTCAAGCTTAGAGTCTATGTCTTAGAATTCCTCTCTAATCATTAGTTGTTCACTTTTTGAGATCATGCCTCAATTATCTAGAACACAAGAAAACTCTTTAGTCTCATCTGGGGACAATGTTGATAGGGTACGTCCTACATCTGGAGTTTGTCTTCGATCTCAGGGTCCTATCCTTGATTGTTCTGGAGTTCCTCTGGTTGCTACTAGTCCTCCTCAGGGTGAGATGACTAATATAGAATTTTGTCAGTCTATTCATACTATTGCTCAATTGGTTATCTCTCAGGATGAACGAGATACATCTAGCAGGTTATCTGCTTAGGCCACAAGGGTGGCCCAGCTTATAAAATTGAGTCCTCCTACTTTTACGAGTATGAAGGTGAAAGAGGATCCTTAGGGCTTCTTGGATAAAATAGAGAAGATATTTAGGGTGATGCAGACAACAAATGTGCAAGGTGTAAGCTTTGTAGCTTATTAGCTCAAGGATGTTGCGTACTAGTAGTACCAAGAGTAAGATAGGGATAGAGGTGATGTAGAGGAGATGTCCTCATAGGATGCTTTTTCTGGTGCTTTATTGGATTTTTTCTTTTTTCAAGAGCTGAGAGAAGCAAAGATAGAGGAGTTTGTGAATCTTAAGAAAAGGAGAATGTCTGCCAAAGAATATACCTTGAAATTTCATCAGCTATCAATGTACGCACCAGATTTGGTGGATGACATGAGGTTGAGGATGAGAAAGTTTGCTTATAGGAAATCTCAAGATTTGATCCTGGAAAGAAACATTGCATTGTAGATCAATGATATGGATATTTTGAGGTTAGTTGTCCACATGCAGCAGGTGGAGAATGAGAAGAGAAAATAGATAAAGTTCAAAAATAGGTAGGGTAAGAGAAGATGATTTTCTGATAAGGGAGGTGGTCGGTTGCAAGGTGGTTGAGGTGGAGGTAAATGGATGAAAAAAAGTGAGGGAGTTCTGGTTCCTTCTTTACTATTAGTGCTTCTTACCCGAGGTAATCGAGTGATAGGCATCAACAAAGTAATGATAATTTCTAGGCATAAGCTACCAAATCTTAGGCGAGTAGGAGTCAGTTGACTTTTTCATGACCTTCTTACCAATTTTATGGTCATCTTCATAGGGGTTATTGTGACAATAGAAGTGACAAGTGTTTTAAATATGGCCAGCCAAGCCATATTCTCAAGAATTATCCGATTGGTAAGACAGCTTCGAGAGTGGTCAAAGCTCTAGTTGCTTCATCTTCTGCTCCTTAACCTAGTAGTGCGACTTTGGTGTCTACTCCTGCTTCTAGTATCGATACTGGCCAAAATAGTTTGTATACTCTTACAAATCGATAGGAATCTGAGGCATCACCTGACATCGTTACTAGAAAATTATAATTCTTTTCTCGTGACATGTATTATCTGCTTTGTTTGAGGTCCACTCTTTCCTATATGACCCCATATATGGTTGTATGTATAGGTTTTGATCCTGAGGTTATTTTGGATCCTTTTTCTATTTCTACCCTAGTAAGTAACTCGATTATTACTAAGAGAGTCTATAAAGGGGGTGTGGTAACTGTAAGTTGTAGGAAGACTTTGGTGGATTTGTTTGCACTTGATATGGTGGATTTGATGTTATTATGAGGATAGATTGGCTACACTCTTGTTATTCATCCTTGGATTGTCAGACCTATAAGGTTTTCTTTAGGTTTCTTGGTGAACCAGTTATAGAGTGGAAGGGTGGTTCCCTATTTCCTAGGGGGAGGTTTATTTCTTCTCTTAGAGATTAGATGTTAATCTCTAGAGGTTGTCTTTATCACTTGGTCTGAGTTTAAGATTTTAACTCAAAAGGTCCTTTTCTACAGTTAGTTTCGGTGGTAAATGTGTTTTCTGAGGCCTTTTTAAATGATCTTCCTGGTGATTCTCCAGACAGGGAAATAGAGTTTGGTATTTATTTAGTTCTGGACACTAGTCCAATATCTATTCCTCCTTATAGAATGGCTCCAGCTAAGTTGAGGGAACTCAAGAAAAAACTTATGAATCTTCTGGATAAGGGGTCTATTCATCCTAGTGTATCTCTGTGGGGTGCACTGGTATTGTTCGCGCACAAGAAGGATGACTCCCTTCGGATATGCATTGATTATTGTTAGTTGAATAAGGTAACGATCAAGAACAAGTATCCCCTTCCAAGGATAGATAACTTTTTTTATCAGTTGCAAAGTGCCAAGCTCTTTTCTAAGAAAGATCTTTGGTTTGTTATCATCAACTTAAGATTAGAGAGGAGGATATCTCTAAGATGGCTTTTTGTACTCGTATGGGCACATTGAATTCTTGGTGATGTCATTTGTTTTGACTAATTTCCCAACGGCATTTATAGACTTGATGAACATGATTTTTTGACAGTTTTTGGATATCTTCATCATTGTATTTTTTGATAAAATTCTTGTTTATTCCAAAAGTGAGGTGGATCATGCTAATCACCTCCATGTGGTATTGTAGACCTTGAATAAACAATAGTTGTATGTCAAGTTCTCCAAGTGTGAGTTTTGGTTGAACGTTATGACTCTTATTGGTTATATTATTTCTAGCGAGGGGATCATGATGGATCAATAAAAGGTGGTTATGGTTAAAAGATGGCCTAGACCTATGACTCCAACTGATATTCAGAGCTTCTTGGGTTTGGCTGGTTATTGCTGGCAATTTATGGAGATATTTTTTGTGATAGCTGCTCTTTTGACTAAGTTGACTCAGAAAAGATATAGTTTTCTTAGTTGGATGCTTGTGAGGGAATTTTTTTTAAGTTGAAAGATAAGCTAAATTCATCTTTGATCTTGTCATTGCCTGGGGGTACTGAGGGGTTTGTGATTTATTATGGTACATCTAGGGTGGGACTTAGTTGTGTTTTGATGCAGGATGGGAAGGTAATTACCTATGCTTTCAGGAAGTTGAAGGTATATGAGAGGAATTATACTACACATGATTTGGAGTTGTTGGCGGTGGTTTTTGCTTTAAAAATTTGGTGGCATTATCTTTTTGGATTGCACGTTGACATCTTTTCTAATCATAAGAGTCTACAGCATGAGTTCTTTTAGAAGGAGCAAAATCTTTGGGGGGAAAATGGTTGGAGCTTCTCAAATACTATGATATGAGTTTTCACTATCACCCAGGTAAGGATAATGTGGTTGCTGATGCTCTTAGCAGGTTATCGATGGGGATTTTGGATCATGTGGAGAAAGTAAAGTGGGAATTGGTGAAAGATATTCACCGCTTAGCTAATCTTAGAGTTTGTCTTTTGGACTTTGAGGATGGTGGGGTGATGGTACAGAAAGTTGTTCAATCGTATCTTCGTGAAGATATTAAGAAGAAGCAAGTGCTAGATCCTATCACGATGAAAATCAAGAGTAATACGAGTATACAGAGGGTAATGGTGTTTGATATAAGTGGAGGCAGTACTTTATGGTACCATGGGAGTTCCTGATGTAGATAAGTTGCGACAAAGGATCTTGCCTGAGGCAGATGAATCACGCTACGTTGTACATCTTGGATCAACGAAGATGTATCATGATCTCAAGGAGATGTATTGGTGAAATAGTATGAAAAGTAATGTGGTTGATTTTATGGCCATGTGCTTGGTGTGTTAACAAGTTAAAGTTGAGCACAAGATACCTGGTAGGTTTTATCAAGAGATTGTTTATTCCGAATTAAAATAGGAGGTAATCAATATGGATTTTGTTGCCCATCTTCCTCGGTCTTGGAATCAATATGATTCAATTTGGGTCATCGTGGATAGAATGACACAGTTGCTTACTTTTTCCAGTGAAGACTACTTTTTTGATCGATGATTATGTGAATTTATTCTTCAGGAGATTGTGAAGATGCATGGGGTACCTATTTTGATTATCTCTAATTATGGTACATATTTTTCATCTCATTTATGGTGGTCTTTTCAGGAGGGATTAGGTACTAAGGTGAGTTTAAGTACTATTTTTCATCCTCAGATAGATGGGCAAGCTGAAAAGACTATTTAGATATTGAAGGATATGCTTTGGGCATGTGCGGTTGATTATGTTAGCAGTAAGGTTAAGCATCTAAATTTGGTAGAGTTTGCATACAATAATAACTATCATTTTAGTATTGGTATGGGCCCTTTTGAGGTATTATATGGTAGGAGGTGTGGATCTCTTATTTGTTGGTTTGACCTTGGTACGGCAGATATGTTCGGTTTGGATTTGGTCTATCAAGCTATGGAAAAGGTGAAGATAATTCAAGCTAGGCTTAAGGCTGTCAAAGTCGCCAAAAGTTCTATGTGGATGTAAGGCATAGAGACTTGGAGTTTGAGTTTGGGGATAAGTCATTCCCCAAGATATCTCCCATAAAGGTAGTAATGTGTTTTGGCAAAAATAAAAGCTTAGTACTCGGTATATTGGTCCTTATGTAGTTTTGTAGAGGGTTGGAAATATTGCTTATGAATTGGAGTTATCTCTTAGTTTGATCTCTATTTATCTGATATTTCATGTCTCCATATTGAGGAATCATCTTGGTATTCCTTCTTCGATAGTCCCTTTGGAGGGGTTGGGTGTCTCAAACTCTCTGTCTTATGAAGAGGTTCCAATTGAGATCTTGGATGGGCAGGTTCGTTGGTTGCGAACCAAGGATACGGCTTTGGTTAAGGTTTTGTGGCAGAACCATAAGGTGGAATAAGCTACATAGGAACGAAAGATTAATATCTTTGCCTTTTTTTCAAACTTTGCTAAAATTTGGAAATATATTTGATAATGCAAATGACTCGTACGTGTGATTACCCTTACCTTGTCAGGCATTCGGGTATGAATGTTCTAAGTGGGGGAGACTGAAACACCTTCATTTTTGGACCTTAGAAAATTTCCTTGATTTTTGGTTTTTGGGCAAGATACGACTTAGGGGAATGAGTCGTACACTTGGGTATGCATGGTATGATCCATTTGTATGTTGACTAGTGTTGGTTGGAGGTATAGATGTAGTTACTGGAATAGGTATGATTTGGGTGGTACGGGTCATATAGTTGGGTACGGGTTGTTTGGTTACTTCACTTAACCTTAGACTTAGTAACTTAAGTTGGATCTGAGTATGAGTGGCTCACCATGAGCCGTATTCTAAGGTATGAGTCATACCCAGGACTTGTATGGTGGTCAGTGTTCAGACCTCCTGAATTCTATTATGATAGTGGTACGGTTTATTGGTACTAGTCGTACACTTGAATATGACTTGGGTTTAGGTGTGTTATACCTTGGATAGTATTGGATCTAAGATAGAAAGCCTAGGGTATGAGAGGTGGGTACCACTCGTATAGGATAGGTACGACTCATAAGGGTCAGTCATACCTTATGACGGGAATTTAATACAGTATTAAGTGAGGGAAATCAAGATATTTCCCCACTTATCCTGATGAGGTCCCATGACTTATATTGCACTTGGAAGGTTATTTTCCCTATTATTTTATTCTTAAACATTTGGAAAACACTCTTAAATCCTCTTTAGAGTTCTTGAGCAAAGAAAGCTAGGATTTCATCATAAGGAGTATATTAGGATTATCTTTGTGATTTCTCTCCACCATCATCTTAGTTTAAGGCATGTTTTTTTCCCTCATTGTTAGTTCCAGCTAAAGGTATGGTTTTATACAATGTTTTCATGATTTGAATGTTGTATAATTTTGGGTTTTCAAATATGATTTGGGGGTTTTGATTATAAATGCTTCATTATAGTTTTCCTATGCTTTAATTATTATTTTATATGCATTAATGGTGGTTTTGGATAATTGGTTGGATGGGAATGGTTCTTTGGTAATGGACTTTGGTTTTTGTATAGTATGCCCCCAATGTGTTTGGTAAAATGCCTATAACAATGTTTTCACTATATTATTGGATTTTTAATGGAATTTATGCATGGTTTAAACCTGGTAATAGAACCCTAAATGATATAATGGTTTAAATGGTTTTGAATGGATTGAAAAGGCCTTGGTCATTATGGTTTTGGGTTAATTGGGTATCATGTGGGGTACATAGGAATCCCCTAAGGATTAGCTAAGGATAATACTTGGAAGTTATAGTCGGTATGATGATACACTAGTAGTATCCTTGGTTAACAATAATGGAACAATGATTTTATTGAAAAATTATTTTAATTGGTCTTAGAGGGGGTATGTATCAAAGCCGTGGAAGATGGAGGTCCCGGAGGGATCAAAACTAAAAAGTTATATTTACCAATGTGATGTTTGGTCGTAGTGACCGCATGCATGATGTCACACTTTATATTTTGGGGGATGTACTAATAATCGCAGACTTTCTTCCCTGGTCATGCGGCTTCATGCACTAGGTTCCTATGAGTAGGGGGAGCTAAACCCATCTAGCCCATGGGTGGTTTAGGATGGCAAAGCTATACAGCCTAGAAAAAGGTTTTAATGGCATGAAAAACCCGGTCCTCTTTCCTGGCATGGTTATATGTATATATGTATGGTTGTGCGCATATGGATAGATTTTACTTGGTTTTATAAATCTCATTATTTTATCCTTGGCTAAGTTCATGCTAGTGTTCACTCGTTAACCCATATTTAGGCATTATATCCTCACACGATGTAGGAACTGGCGGTTCTACTCCTCATACTTAGCATTTTAATATTTGGGTACAGATATTAGATTAAAGTGGTGAGCTTTTATCTTTCTGGAATGCTCTATTTCATGGATGTTATTTCCTACTTTGACTTATTTATGGATATTGGTTTTGTCTATGGTTGGGAGCTTGTCCCAACTAAATTTTGGTATTCCTTTGGTTAGAGGCTTTGTGGAACTACTATGGGTTAGAGTGGGCGGGATAAATATTGTTGTTAGCCTTAGCATTGGTATTGGTATTGGGGCTGATACCGATTGATGATGTTGTTAGTTGTTCCATCCTCTTTTCTTTTGGGATTACATATTATGTTTTCGAACGTATTTGGTTGTGGTTGGATCTATGGTTTGGTCTGGCTTAGTATGTGTGTAGGATTGGTAGGAGACGGTCGAACTCGATTGGGTCGGTCTTGGTAATAGACCTATCCCAAAGTCTTTAATCTATATAGTTACACTATCTTGTTATATGTTCGAAATTCAAACAACTCAAGGCAGGCGGATGGACGCCTACTACGACAAGGCCCTGGGTCGGGTTATGTTAAAAGTGGTGAGCTTTCATCTTTCAGAAGACCCCATTTCATGCTTTGGATTTCCTTATGTTTGACTTTTTATTTTGATTTATTTTTGGCTATGGTTAGGGGCACATCCCGACCAAACTATCTTTGTTTATGTTAGAGGCTATGTTGGATATTACTATAGGCATGGGTGTTGTGGTTGATTTTTGGTATTGATTTATAGATTTTTTAAGCCTTTCTCTCATTTGTTGTTTTATTTTGGTATTCATCCACTGCTAGGTGTACTTGGTTATATTGGATTATACTAAGGGGATGGTCTTCGATCCTCGGTGGACTTGAGATGCCTATCATGACCAGGTCCTAGTTTGGGTCATGACATATTTAAGATTCGGTTATCACCAGCTGAGGATAAGAGCTTCAGACATTTTAAAGATAGCTTTTTGCATTTGGTATGATCATTATGAGTTCTTGGTCATGTCCTTTGGGTTTAACAATGTTCCAGCAGCATTCATGGAGTTGATAAACCAGGTATTTTGATCGTATCTTAACTTCTGTGTTATTATATTTATAGATAATATTTTTATTTATTCTAAGAGTGAGGCCCATCATGAGAAGCATTTGTGATTGTGCTTTAGATATTGAGGGATAAGAAGTTGTATTTTAACTTTTTTAAGTGTGAGTTTTGGTTATAGTATGTCTCTTTCTTGGATCATGTGTGACTAAGGAAGGTATTATGGTTGATCTAGCCAAGATTGCAACAATTTGTGTTTAGGATAGGCCTACTTCGCCCACTAAAATTAAGAGTTTTATTGGCTTGGTGGGTTACTATCGATGTCTTGTTTAGGGTTTCTCATCTATTGTAGCTTCATTGACTAAGTTGACTCAGAAGAAAAATTCCTTTAAGTAGTCCAATGTTTTTGAGGTTAGTTTTCAAAAGCTCAAGGATTTGTTGACATTAGCTTCTATCTTAACCTTCCCCAAGGAAGGCATGGGTTTTATCATCTTTTGTGGTTCTTCAGGTGTTAGGTTAGGTGCTTTGTTAATGCAAAAGGGTAAGGTGATTGTGTATATTTTTTTTGGTTGAAGCCCCATGAGAAGAATTACCCTACCCATGATTTAGAGTTATGAACAATTTTTTTCTTTGAAGTTATATAAGTACTACTTGTGTGGAGTCCGTTGTGAGATTTTCTCGGATCATCATAGTCTTCAGTATTTCTTTATCTAAAGAGATCTTAAGATGAGGCAGTGTCATTGGCTTAAGTTGCTTAAGGATTTTGACTTGACTATTCTCTATCATCCAGGCAGGTCTAGTGTAGTTGTGGATGCCTTGAGCCAGAAGTCAACTAGCATGGGTAGCTTGGTGTATCTTTTGTCCTAAGAGAGGCCTTTGTCCTTGAAGGTTCATTCTTTGGTTAACCAGCTAGTTAGGCTTGATATTTCGACACCTGGGTGTGTTTTAGCATTCATGGAGGCTAGATCTTCTTTGATGGGGCAGATTTGAGCTCATCAGTTTGATGATGTCGGATTGATATTGATTCCAAATAAGGTGTTGAGTGGTGAGTCTAAGGAAGCCTCACTTGATTCAGATGGTATTTTAGGGATTGGAGGTTGCATTTGTGTGCTGAGAGTGGATGATTGGATTAGTTTAATTTTGGAGGAGGGCCATTGTTCTTGGTATTCCATGCATTCGGGAGTGACTAAGATGTATCGTGATTTGAGGAAACATTACTAGTGGGTTGGTATGAGGTGAGATATAGCATATTTTGTAGCTCATTACCTATTTTGTTAGTAAGTGAGGGTTGAGTATTTGAGGCCAAGTGGATTGCTTCAAGGGTTTCCCATTTTCGGGTGGAAGTTAGAATGGATTACTATAGACTTCATGACTAGGTTACCTCATACTTTACATAGTTTTGATAGTTCTTGGGTCATCGTGGATCGATGGACCAAATTTGCCTTTTCTATTTTGATTTAGGTCTCTTTCAGTGATTATAAGTTGGCTTTTATCTATATTTGTCAGATTATGCATCTTCATGCTATACTAGTGTTTATTATATTAGATTGAGGTTTAGTGTTCACACCTCACGTTTGGAATAATTTTCAGGATGAGTTAGGTACTCGTTGATCTTAGCATAACATTTCACCCCAGACTGATGGGCAGTCTAAGCAGACTATTCAGGTTTTAAATGATATCCTCTGCACTTGTGTTATG
>NC_061119.1:139086648-139103437 GCF_002878395.1 Capsicum annuum | reverse complement strand
AGCAGACTATTCAGGTTTTAAATGATATCCTCTGCACTTGTGTTATGGACTTTGGTGACCAGTGGGAGCAGCATTAATCTCTAATAGAGTTTCCATATAATAATAGCTATCATTCCAGTATTGATATGTCTCCTTTTGAGGCATTGTCGCTCTTTAGTTAGTTGGTTTGAGGTTTCTAAGGTTATACCTCTAGGTACAAACTTGTTTTGTGAGTCATTGGATAGTGTTTGAGTCATTCAAGTTATACTTTGAGAAGTGCTATGCAGATCATAGACTTCTTGCCTTCAGATTTAGTGTTAGTCATTGTGTTTTCCTTCGAGTTTCTTAATGAAGGTTGTAATGAGGTTTGGTAAGAGGAGAAAGCTTAGCTCCAGGTATATTAGACCATTTGAGATTCTTTGGACTATTGGTGATTTGTCTTATGAGTTGGCTTTTCCCTCAACTTTATTAACTTTTAGTCCAATTTTTATGTTTTCATGCTTTGCCCTTATATTCTGGATGAGTCTCATGTCATTTTTGGGATTCAGTTCAGTTAGATCAGAGGTTGTCTTTTGCTGAGGAGCTTGTCTCCATCTTGGCTAGAGATGTTAGACGGTTACATTCTAGAGTTATTCCGATAGTTAGGGTCTAATGGAAAAATCGACCTATAGATGAGGCTACTTGGGAGGCTGATCCTGATATATGTAGTCTTTATCCCTAGCTTTTTGCTGATTTTTATATTTTTTCCCTTGCTTTTAGTTTGAGGACCAACTAGATTTTTATTGGTGGATGATGTAACAACTTGATTTTTGATGATTTATGTGAAATATTCATTTCTATTTTGATTTGACCAGTTTACCCCTCCACATGGTTGTTTTGTGGTATTTTTGGGGTGCGGGGATGATTATGACATGACCCAAACTCGGGTCTGGCCGTGTTGGGTATCTCAAGTCCAACCAGGACCAGAGACCATCCCAATACCAAAACCATCACCCATCTTACACCCCGTGTTAGATGAATTTGGAACATATAATATGATAAGAGAATATCAATATAAAAATATTATAATAAGTCAATAACCAAAACCAACTGTTTACAACCAAACATCCAACCAATACCAATACCAATGCCAATTCCAACACCAATACCGACACCGCCCATGCCCAAAGTAGTCCGACAAAGCCTCTAATAAAAAACAAAAAATATTCAGTTGGGACATGCCCCTAATAATAGCCAAAACCAATACCAAATAGGGTCTTTCAAAGTATAAAAGGTCACCACTTTAGTTTCACTCAAAAGTTTTCCTTGTATCTCCTAGTCACTATGCAGGAGGAGTGTAAGTATGGTCGGTTCTTGCATCGCGTGGGGATACAACGTCTGAAGATGGTTAGTGAAACACCTAGTCATTGGACCCTTAGAAAATGTTTGAGTTTTTAGGTTTTGGGTTAGGTACGGATTGAGCATACCAATCGTATGCTAGGGTATGACTAGTACCCTCCCCTCTCGTATAGAGACTAGTATAGGTTGGTAAAACACTGTCCAAGATACAGTTTATCCCCCCCAAGTCGTATGTTAGGGTACGGGTCATATACAACCTAGTTGTATAAAGTGTTAGTTTTCATCTAGTGGACACTGACTTGGGTACGGGTTGCTTGGTCTCAATCGTACCCATAGATATGAGTCATTCTTGGGCATTCATACCATCGACAGTTTAGGGGTCCATAGTGAGGCCTAGGGTATGAGTTAGGTTACCACTCGTACCCTAGGGTATGGTTTAGTCATGGAATCATACCCTTCTGGGAATTTATGTTACAGGTTTTGCTGAGGACATTTTAGATATTTTCCACACCTAAACCCCTATAACCCACGACTTATAACCTCATTTGGACCTTCATTATTCACATATACAAGATCAAAATATCCCACAGCACTCATAAAATCTTCTCTATCAAGATTTGGGGGTAGGGTTTATCAAAGAGGCCATCTAGAAACTTGAAGACTAAGAATCCATCCGTGAATCATCCTGTACAAGGCATGTATCTCTTCCCTCATTGTTAGTTCAAGAATCTCATGTATTTGAACATTTATTTTTATTCCAATATGGTGGTTTTGAAATACAAATATTGAGGGTTTTGATGCATCCTGTTAAGAATTGTTTACTCTTGATCTAAATAATGTTTTCACATATTTTTGGTGATTGTTTGCATATGTGGGTACTTATTTTATTGTGGTTTAATTCATGGGTAATGGGTATCCCTAATCTTAATGATTTTTACCTTGGTTTTGGTCTTGTATAATGTATAAAGGAAATATCAAGTTACACATTAATGGTGTTTTGAAGTAAGGCAATTGTTAAATGAGTATGAATGGTTTGCAAATGATTTTGTAAAGGCCTTGTTAGCCATGAAATGGTTTAAATGGAAACCTGAGTGGTTTAATTGATTAAAATAGGTTCGATTCCTTAAACCTTGGTTTAATAAGTTTCCTTATAAGATGATAGGTTAGAGCCCCAAAAGTCATATAAATGGTTGATTGATAGAGGTAATGGACTATGTATACTTGCAAGTAGTGTTGGTATAATGATACCAATGAAATGCCTTTGGTAAGAAAATGTCTAAATGATTGGTTTTGTATTAATGGTTTTAATTTGGGCTTTAAAGCGGGATGTTAGGCAAGTCGTGAAAGGCGGAGGTCTCGAGGGAACCAAAGCTAGAAACTCACGATTTGGTAGTGTGAGGTTTGGTCATGATGAAAATGTGCATGATATCACACTTGTATTCTTGGAGATGTACTAGTCATGTCGTATTTTTCTTTGACTCATTTGGTAAACATGCATTGGGGCCCTTTCAGAAGGTGGCATTGACCCCATATAGCTCATGGATAAAATTCTAAACGACAAGGCTACCGAATCCCAAGTTAATGCTTTTAAAGTTCATGCTAATGTTTTCCCTATCCCTTCATGGTTATATACATATATATATATATATGTATATTTTATTGGTTATATGCATTGGTTTATTGGCTTTGGATTGTTGGCATTATTTATCCTTATCCTTCAGTTACATGCTAGCGTTCACCCACTAACATTCTTTAGACCTGTATCCTAAAGCGATACAAGCGATATAGGGATCGAAGCTTTGTCTCCTCATCCTGTGCAGTGATCAAGTGTTCGGGCGGTTCGAGTGTTGACATTGAAGTGGTGAGCTTTCTTAATTTGGAAGGTACACATTTCATGATCTCCTTATCTTATATCATAGATTTATTTTGGACTAGGTTTAGCTATTGTCAGGGGCTTTTTCAAAGGCTTGTGGATGATTGTGGACTTGCATAGATTCGATGTTGAGTGTTGATATTAATGAATTTTTAGACATTCTTAAGTTATGATTATTAGTCTTGTTTCTACTATCTTTATTATATGTTCATATTTTATCCGATGCTTATGGATTGATGTAATGGTTAGGTTGGGTTAACGGGGCAATATTCGATCCATATTGGGCTTGAGATGCCCATACGACAAGGCCCGATTTTAGGTTATGTCAAGTTAGTATCAGAGCCAAGTTCATGGTCAGTTGGTTGTCCATAAAGCCTTGTTGGGTATAGTCTATTTTATGGGTGTGCAGTGCCCCACACATATAAAAGAGAGGATACAAGGCATTTAGGAATGTTTCACTTTCTTGTTGTCTTATTTCAAGCTATAGAGCCTAAGGTCTTGTATTCCCTTGATTTTTGTTTTCTCATTTTATAAATCATGCCTCATCGATGATCCAAAGCATATAAAATTTAATTTGTCCCAACTGGGGATGATATTGATGGGACTCACTCTACCTATGGAGTCCATACCCGGTCTAGGGGTCTGGTTCTAGATAGTTCGAGAGTTCCATCGGTTCCCTCTAGTCCTACCCCTCAGTCACCTCAAGGGAATGCTATTTTTACTAAGTTTCGTTGCTTTATTACTCTGTTGAGACAGTTAGTAGCTTCTCAGCTTGAGCGTGGTACTTCTCTCACTCCATCTTCTGAGGCTACGAGGGTTGGCCAGTTCATGAGGTTGCAACCTCCTATGTTTATCGGTACCAAGGTTGAGGAGGATTCTCAAGGTTTCATTGATGAAATGGAAAATATTTTTTGTATCATGCATGCTTCAGAGATTGAAGGAATTAAGTTTGCTTCATACCAATTGAAATACATGGAGTACCATTGGTACGAAGAATGGGAACAATCAAGGGCTGAGGATGCAAGTGCTGCCTTGTGGGAGGATTTATCTAGTGCCTTCTTGGACCATTTCTTTCGTCAAAAGTTGAGGAAATCAAAAGCAGAAGAGTTTGTGAATTTGAAGCAAGGAAAGATATTTGTTAAGGAGTATGCATTGAAATTCCATCAGTTATCTAGGTATATTCTTAAGATGGATTCTAGCTTGAGGGATAGAATGCATAAGTTTTCTTTGATATTATCTCGTGGGTTGGTCCTTGAGATCAAGGTGGCCTTGTTGATCAAAGACATGGAAATCTCTCAGTTGGTCCTCGAGAAGAAAATAAGGTCTTAGCTAATTTAAATGATTCTGATAGGGAGCTAGATTTGTTTTTAAAAGAGTTGGATTTCACAAAATTGTGACTAGGAGATTACTTAATATTGTTTACCTTTATTTTTACATCATTAATCTCCTCATGAAGAAGATCAATTTTAATTTGACATGCTTCGATTTCTATTTGATGACTTTTATGTTCCTTTTCAAGTTTTCATTTAAATCGGGCTTTGAAACTTTTGTTTTCTTGAGCTAGTTTGTTGTATTCATGTATGACCTTTTGAAGCTCGTCACTTATCAAATCTATGTTAGATTCAATATTATTATAGTTGTTATAGTCATGTGTTCTTACCTTTCTAGATTCACCAGTTTCCATGAAGTATATATTGGCGGCTTCTACTTCTTCTTAGGTTTCATCTTCATCACTCCAGGCTCTAAAGTTTTGATTTTTTCTGGACGATCTTCTCTTTAACTTGGGACTATTTTTTTAAAAAAGACCAGGTCTTGTGCAGTAATAACAACGATCATCATTTCTAATGGAATCATCATTCTTAGCTCCTTGGAATCTCTGTTATCTCTGTGTCATGATTTGCCTTACTCCACGATGTATGAGATCCATTCATTCACTATTGGAATCTTCAAGAATGTCCAATTCTTTGGTTGGAGCAGCATTGAAGGCTACCTATTTCTTCTTTTCCTCTTCTCGTACCTGTTAATATAAGTTTTCTCTTGTGCAATAAGATTACCTCATAGTTCATCGTATGTCATATAGTGAAGATCTCCGTCTTCCAAAATGGAAGCCTTGGTTTCCCAAATCTTTGGGATACTCTGAACTAGTTTCTGGACTTGCAGGCTATATGGATAGATCATCCCTACTGATTTAAGTTCACATACGATCTTGATGAATCTGGAAAGCATTGCTTCAATGTCCTCATCCTTTTCTATTTAGAATAGCTCATATTCATTGACCAGGGTAGCAATTTTTTACTTCTTGACTTTGGTGGTTCTTTCATAGGTTACCTCTAATTTTCTCCACATTTCTTTTGCAATTTCACAAGTTGATATCTTGTCGTATTCTTCTCCGCTAACTACACACAAAAGTAAACTAATAGTACGTTCATTAGTTTGGATTACCTCTTGCTGCTCTTTCGTGACCTTAAAGCTTTCAAGGTCTTCTATGTTGAAAATGCTCAATTTTTTTCTTTGTACTTTGACTTCTCCTTGAGTCCTAGAATCAGCTTTTGACCCTTTTTGATGATAACCCAGGCTTGGAAGTCATTTGATTGGACAAAGATTCTGAACATATTCTTCTAATAAGAGTAATGTTATCCATTAAAGTATGGTGGTCTTGTGGAGGATTGACCATCTTGAAGGAAAGAGCAGGGAATTTGATAATTGGCTGTTTGATCTTTGTTTACTTATAGTTAAGCAATGCTATAGGTGAGACATGCTCTTATACCAATTAAAATTCAAGAGGGGGTGCATTGAAATTTTTCTGTAAGTCGACTACTAGCTCCTTTCAGTAGACTCGTCTGTAGATCAGTGCACTTTACAAACAGAATAGATTTAAAACAATTAAATAAGTAAATAACAGAGCATAAAGTAATAACACAAAGATTTATCCTGGTTTGGAACACCAATGTAGTGCCTACTTACAGTCTCCTTGGGTTTCAAAGTTTCCTTAGATCGTTTAATGTTGGGCTCGAGTACAATGATAGGAAATAAGTTCTGAAGACTTATTTTTCTCTACAGATCTTGTGACACAACTTCAGAGGATATTACATATTTGACTCAATCCTACTCTTTATATAATAATTGTAAACTAAAAGTTACAAAGACTTGTAAGACAAAGATTGAGATACTTTGAATTCTCTGTTTGAAGTTGCGTGAAGAGTGTCTGTCTTCAGTCCTCATCTTTTATAGCCTCTGCTCCTACTCTTCATGAGTAAACCTAAAATATTTTTTCTCAATCAAGGATGTAAATTGATTCCTAGATAGAAATGTAGTCATGTGATATGTTCATATCAGATATGTCTATATACGGCTTTGGATTACGTCCATATCAGATATATTTGTGATCTATTTTTCTATTTGGTCTTATAGAGATTGATGCCTTTCCAAACGTGCTCGTGATCTTCTCTTTTTTTTCTTGATCTTATTTTTCAAAACTTATCTTAATTGATTTAGTCTGCCGTGATACTGGGATTGAGAACCTTTTTCTATTTTTATGATATTTGATTTATATGCTTGCTATACTATTTGAATGTCGTGATCCTCTTTACGTTTGGGTGAGATACTCTTTTGTCTTCCAATATCTTGATTTGATATTCCTTGACATTTGGAGATGAGATTCTCCTTCCATTTGTTCTTATTGTAATTGAATTACTTGGATACCGTAGATGTCCTTCCATTCCCGAGGTCCCTGGAGCCAGCTTTCGTTGTCCTTCCAATATTAGTAATCTTCAATGTCCTGCAAAGATACACTTGTTAGTTTGTCATTATTAAAATATAGACTTAGGAGACTAATAATCTCCCATTTTTTATAATGACAACAAGAGTACACATCAGTTGGCTTCCCCAGTCTATCGACTTTCTCCCCTTGACTTGTAAAAGTATGTAAACATAATTGACTTACTCTGCTCTACTCTCCCTAACAGGTAGGCTACTCTGATGTTCCATGTAAACATAATTGACTTACTCTGCTCTACTCTCCCTAACAGGTAGGCTACTCTGATGTTCCTACTTTATCCCCCTTTGACATAATTAAAAAGAAACAACACGCAGGCAGTGTGCAGACAAAGAAGTTCGTACATATCCAAAATATAACTTAAAGATCATTAATGCTAAAAATACCAAGTCTTCATCGAAGGGAACAAAACCTTTCCTCTATAGGGGTTTTGTAAAAATATCTGCTAGTTGATTTTTAGAGTTAATGAATTTTAGAGTAAAATCACCGTTCTCTACATTATCTCGAATAAAATGATGCTTAATATCAATATGTTTAGCCCTAGAGTGATGTACAGTATACTTAGATAAGATAATAGTACTATTGTTATCACACATAAAAGGAACAGATTCAAAAGATAAGTCAAAGTCAAGAAGTTGATGCATAATCCATAAAATTTGAGTACCACAGCTTCTGACAACTATGTATTCAGCTTCGGTGGTTGAAATAGCAATAGAAGTTTGCATATTGCTATGCCATGAGATAAGGGCATCACGAAGAATTTTGCATGTTCCACTAGTGCTCTTTCTGTTATTTCTGACTTTTACAAAATCAATATTTGAATAACCTGTTAAATCAAAATATGAGGAGCAGAGATACTATAGTCTAAAGTCTTGAGTTCCTATTAGATATTAGATGACTCATTTGACTGCAGTGTGGTAAGAGTCCTTGGGATTCGACTTGAATTTGTCGCATTAACACACACTAAACATAATATCAGTTAACTTACAGTTATGTAGAGTAGAGTTCTGATCATCCCCTTGTACACAATGTCTTTTCCGAATTAGTTTGAATCAATGCTTATGGATAGGCTCATTGGTGCTCCAAAGGCCTTTTCTTTTTCCATACCAAACTTTTTTGATGAGTTTTTTCGTGTACTTGGCTTGACTGATGAAAGTGCCTTTGGAAGTTTGTTTGATTTGTAATCCCAGAAAGAATGTGATCTCGTCCATAAGACTCATTTTGAATTCTTCTTTCATCAAATTAGAAAAATTCTTGCACAGAGAGAAGTTAGAACTACCAAAGATGATATCATCAACGTAAATTTGCACAATGAGGAGAATTGAATCAAGATTTTGTATGAACAGAGTTGTGTCAATTTTACCCCTTTGAAAATTGTTATTTAGTAACAAAGTACTAAATCTCTCATACCAAGATTTTGGAGCTTATTTGAGGCCGTATAGTGCTTTTGATAATTTGAAAACATGATTTGGATATGAAAGATCTTCAAATCCAAGGGATTGTTTTACAAAAACTTCCTTATGAATAAAGCCATTTAAGAAAGAACTTTTTACGTCCATTTGATATAATTTACAACATTTGAACGCAAAAAAATCTAATAAAATTTGTATTGACTCTAACCTTACCATGGGGGCAAAGGTCTCGTCATAATCAATACCTTCCTAGTGGGAGTAGCCTTGAGCTACAAGTCTGGCTTTATTTCTAATAACTTTACATTTTTCATTGAAATTAATCTTGTAGACCCATCTGGTTCTAACTACTAAGCAGTTTCTAGGTCCTTCAACTAAAGTCCAGACTTGATTTCATTTAAACTGATACAGTTCTTCCTTCATAGCTTCAACCCATGATTCATCGTTTAGAATTTCATCAGTTTTCTTTGATTTGATTTGGGACACAAGGGAAACAGATTCTTTTCTCCTCAATGATGCTCTGGTTTGCACTCTATCTTCTGGATATCTGATGATGAGTTCATTGGATGGATAGCATCGTGTTTCCATTCTTTTGGACATTTGGTTTTACTATTTTTGTTGTGGGAGTTGACTCTGTCAAGTGTATAGTCGACTTGTCTTGTGGAGGTTTTAAGGTTGTGCTGCGATTTTCTCTAGTTTGTAGAGTACTCACCTATTCTTCATCAGCAATTAAACACATAGGGAGGTGACTAGATTCATAAAAAACATTATGCATAGATTCCTCAATGCACAAGATTCTTTTATTAAAATCCCTGTAAGCACGACTAGTGGAAGAGTACCCAAGGAAAATACCTTTGTCACTTCGTGGATCAAATTTTCCTTAGGCGTTCTTACCATTGTTGTGAATAAAACTTTTGTAGCCAAAAGGGATAGAAATAGAAAATGTTGGGCTTCTTTCCCCTCCAGAGCTCATAAGGCCTTTTCTTTAGAATAGGTCTGATCAGGCACCTGTTGATGATGTGACATGTGTACTAACTGCTTCTGCCCAAAAGTGATCTGGGAGATTATGTTCTAACAGTATTTTCCTGGTAGTTTCCTGGAGGGACCGATTCTTTTGCTCCACTACACCATTTTGTTGAAGAGACCTCGATAAAGGGAAGTTTTGAGAGTATCCATTTGGAGCACAATACTCTTCAAACCCCTTGTTTTCAAATTCTCCTCCATGATCATTGTGAACATTACTGCTAAGGTGTCCAAATTCTCTTTGTACCTTTCTATAAAAAATCTCAAAATTTATGAAAGCCTCATGTTTATATGCAAGAAACATTACCCAAGTAAATCGTGAGTAATCATCAACTATGACAAAAACATATCTCTTTCCACCAATGCGCACAGTCTTGGTGGGATCAAAATAGATCTACGTGGATTATTTGAAAGGTTTGGTAGTCAAGACAATGTCTTTGACTTTGAAAGATGTTCAAGTCTATTTACCCAATTAGCAGGCATCACAGATGTGATTCTTTTCAAACTTGAGTTTTGGCAGACCTCTCACCAAATCGTCTAGAAAATTTCTCAATGATATGTATGCTGGCATGCCCAAGATTTCTGTGTCATAACCAAGTATCATTGGTTTTCACAGTGAGGCATGTTAAGGTAGAAAAATCAGGACTATTTAAGGCATAAATGTTATCAATGTGTTCACTGATAAGAGAGATATTTCTTTTGTTGTGTTTGATTGAGCAATTTTTGGCCTTAAAGAGTACTTTGAATCCGGTATCACAGAGCTAAATGATATTGAGCAGATTATGTTTGAGATCGTCTACTAGATATACTTTCATGAATTCACTTGATGATATGAGTTTTAATAGGCCAACTTCGATGGCGTTGCCTCTAGCATTGTCACTGAACCTTACTAATCCCCCATCTATTTTCTCTAGAGCAGAAAAGTTTTTTTCTTTCCATTCATGTGTCTGTAACATCCTCTCTCAATGACCCACATTCCTTTTTATAGCTCTTGTGGACTTGGTCCTGCAACACAAGAAGATCAGTTTTGTTTAGGTACCCATGTGGTCTTAGGTCCTTGTGGGTTAGATGTGCTTCCTTTGATCCTCCAGACCACAAAAATTTTAGGATTATACCTACAGCTATATGATTTCTTATCTCTTTGTCCACACATAAAAGATACAAGTCCTCAAGAAGAAAAAAAGATCTTACCTGTTTAAACGATTCTGATGAGGAGCTAAATTTGTTTTGAAAAAAGTTGGATTTCACAAAACTGTGACTAGGAGATTTCTTAATACTATTTAGCTTTATTTTTACATCATTAATCTCATCATGAAGAAGGTCAATTTCAATTTGACATACTTCGATTTTGATTTGATGTTCTCTATTCCTCCTTAAGTTTTTGTTTAAATCAAGCTTCGAAACATTTCTTGAACAAGTTTATTATATTCATCTTTCACCTTTTGAAGTTTGTTGAATATCAAATCTAAGTTAGATTCAGGAATATTACAGTTGTGACAGTCATGTGTTCTTACCTGGCTGGATTCACCAGTTGCCATGAAGCACATATTGGCGGCTGCTACTTCTTCTTCAGTTTGAGAAGCATTGAAGGGTACCAGTTTCTTTTTATCCTTCTTGTGGTACCTATTACAACAACAATAACAAACCCAGCTAATTCCCACATAGTGAGGTCTAGGGAGGGTAAAATATACGCAGTCTATACCACTACATCCGGAGAAGTAGCAAGGTTATTTTCGATACGCTGCGTCAACACACCCAGCACCAAAGCAAACAAAAATGGGCTAAGAGTAGATCCCTGATGCATCCCTGTCAAGATAGGGAAATGTTCTGAATCACCTCCCGCCGTCTTCACCTGGTTCTTAGCTCTATCATATATGTCCTTTTGGTACCTATTAATATAATTTTTCCCATATGAAATAAAGCTACCTCTTAGTTCATCGTATGTCATGTTGTGAATATTTCTTTCTTCTAGAATGGCAGCCTTGGTTTCCCAAAACTTTGGGAGACTTCAGACCAGATTCTGAACTTATAGGATATGTGGATAGATCATCCCTAGTGATTTAAATTGGCATACGATCTTGCTGAATCTAGCAAACATTGCTTCAACGTCCTCATCCTTTTCTATTCTGAACAGCTCATATTCATTGAGTAGGGTAGCAATTATTGACTTCTTGACTTTGGTCATTCCTTCATAGGTTACCTCAATTTGTCACACATTTCTTTTACAGTTTCACAAGTTGATATCTAGTCTTATTCTTCTTCACTAACTACACACAAAAGTAAACTTATAGCACGTTCATTAGTTTAGATTGCCTCTTGCGGCTCTTTTGTGACGTCGGAGCTTTCATGGTCTTCTGTGTCAGAATTCCTCGATTCTTTGTCTTTATCCATTGACTTCTCCTTGAGTCCTGGAATCATCTTTTAACCCTTTTTAATGAAAACTCAGGCTTGGAAGTCATTTGATTGGATAAAGATTCTGAACCTGTTCTTCAGTTGAATAATATTGTCCATTAAAGTTTGGTGGTCTTATGGAAGAGTGACCATCTTGAAGGAGAGATCTTGGAATTTGATAATTGTTCATTTGGTATTTGCTCACTTTCAGTTAAGCAATGGTATAGGTGAGACCTGCTCTGATACCAATTAAAATTCAAGAGAGGGTGAATTGAAATTTTTTTGTGAGTCAACTACTGACTCCTCAAAGTCGACTTTCCTACATACAGTGCACTTTACAAAAAGAATTGATTTACAATAATTAAACAAGTTAATAACAGAACATAAAGTAATAACATAAAGATTTATCCTGGTTTGGAACACCAATGTGATGCCTACTTTTAGTCCCTTTGGGTTTTAAAGTTTCCTTAGATCGTTGAATATTGGGCTCAAGTACAATGATAGAAAATAAGTTCTGAAGACTTATTTTGTTCTTCAAATCTTGTGACACAGCTTCAGTTGATTTCACAAATTTGACTTGATCCTACTCCTTATATAATAATTGTAAACTAAAAGTTACAAAGCCTTGAGAGAATAAGATTGATACACTTTGAATTCTCTGCTTGAAGTTATGTGAAGAGTGTCTGTCTTCAGTCTTCATCTTTTATAGTCTCGGCTGCTACTCTTCATAAGGAAACCCAAGAGATTTCTTCTCAATAAAGGATGCAAATTGATTCCTTGATTGAGGAATGTATCCATATGATATGGCCCATATCAAATATGCCCATATATGACTTTAGATCATGTCCATATTAGATATATTCATGATCTATTTATCTTTTTGGTCTTATAGAGATTGATGTCTTTTCAAAAGTACTCGTAATTTTTTCTTCTTTTTATTGATCTTATTTTTCAAAACTTATCTTGATTGTTTTGGTCTGTTGTGATTCTGGGATTGTGAACCTTCTTCTATTTCCGTGATATTTTATTGATTTGTTTTCATACTATTTGAATATCGTGATCCTCCATATCTTCGGGTGAGATACTCTTCTATATTCTAATATCTTGATTTAATTTTTTTTGACATTTAGAGTTGAGATTCTCCTTTTATTTATTCTCATTGTAATTGAATTACTTGGAAACAGTGGATGTCCTTTCTTTCCTAATGTCCCTGAAGCCAGTTTCCTTTGTCCTTCCAATATTAGCAATCTTAAATGTCCTACAATGATACACTTGTTAGTTTGTTATTATTAAAACTTAGACTTAGGAGGCTAACAGTTCAATTTATTAAAATGGATTCGAGTTCCTAAACCTTGGGTTAATGAGTGTCTTTATTGGATGATGGGCGAGAGCCCAAAAAGTCATATAAAGGGTTAATTGATAGAGGTAATGGCGTTTACTGGAATGTTGTGTTGCTATGATTATAGGTTGTGTATGAATAGTTTTAATTTAGGTTTAAAGTGGGATGTTAGCCAAGCCGTGGAAAGTAGATGTCTCGGGAGGGACCAAAGTTGGAAACTCACGATTTACAAGTGTAAGGTTTGGTCATGATGACCGTTTGCATGATGTCACACTTATATTCTTGGAGATGTACTAGTCATCTCATATTTTTCTCCAACTTGTGTGGCAAACATTCTTCGGGGCCCTTTCAGCAGGTGATGTTGAACCCATATAGCCCATGGGTGAAATTCTAAACAAAAAGGCTACACATCCCAGGTTAATGATTTTAAAGTTCATAATAATCTCCTTCTCTACCCCGACACGGTTTATATATATATGTATTGCATTGGTTGATTGGCCTTGGATTGTTGGCATTATTTTATCCTTATCCATGAGTTACATACTAGCATTCACCCGCTAACTATCTTTGGACCTGTATCCCCATGCAATACAGGGACCAGAGCTTCTTCTTCTCGTCATGCGCAGTGATCAGGTGTTTGAGCGGTTTGATAGTTGACATTAAAATGATGAGCTTCCTTATTTCAGAAGGCACACATTTCATGATCTCCTTACCGTATATCATAGATTTATTTTAGACTTTGTGTGGCTATTTTCCAGGGCTTGTCCCGACATATTATTGACTTTAAATTTATAGAGTCTTGTGGATGACTGTGGACTTAGGTAGATTGGATGTTGAATGTTGATATTAATGAATGGTTAGACTTTCTTCAATTATGATTATTAGTCTTGTTTCCACTATCTTGATTATTTGTTCGGAGTTGATCCGATGCTTGTGGATTGATGTAATGGTTAGGTTGGGTTAACGGGGTAATCTCCGGTCCTTGTTAGGCTTGAGATACCTATAGGACAAGGCTCGATTTTTGGGTCGTGTCAATTAGCGGGGTGAACGCTAGCGTGTAACTCAGGGATAAAGATAAAGTAATGCCATTAATCCAAAACCAATTAAACTAATGTACAGATATATATATGCAAATACATATATATACCTATATACCATACTAGGATAGGGAATAAGGTTTAGCATGCATTTCAAAACCTTAACCTGGGCCGTGTAGCTTTACCGTCACAAGTATATCCATGGGCTATATGGGTCCAGTGTTACCCTCTGAATGTGCCCCAGTGCGTGTTAGCTGCACGAATCGGAGATATCAAAATGGTCGAGGATTTCCTGGTACCTTTCACCTTCTATCATACATATATACATGTATAGACTTAGGGATTCCCTTGTACCATCCTTAACCATTTAATCATTCATACCATGCATTAGTTTTCAAGAAACTAGCCAATCTAAGTAATAATGCATAAATCAAAATCAATTATGCAAATGGGTTGAGTTTATTACCAATTTCCATACCAAAACAACCAATTTGGGGATTCTATTGTACCCTTATTTCTATCCATCATTCCTATGCACCCCAATGCATTTACCAACCATCAATTTGAACATAATATTTCACAAATATCATGGAAGAAGAATTTAAAAAATTTATAATAAAAACACTCAACCTATAGTTCCAAACCCAACATCATTAATTCATGAATTACACTCTAAATCACATGCTTTTACAAAATTGACAATGAGGGGTGAGTAAAATGCCTTAAATAGTAAGATTTGTGTAAAGAAACCACCCTTGAGAGCCCTAATTGATTAACCTTTATAAAACCCTAAGTGTTTTTTACCTTAAGGATTTTGGAGTGTTCTAAGATATTATTTGATATGTTTATGGTATCTAATAATGCCCTAAGTAAGTTATAAGACACGGGTTTTAAGATGGACATAAGTGGAAATGTTCAGAGTGCCCTCAACTTAGAAGCTGGAAAAGGCCACCTTTGGTTATGAGTCAACCCCTTGACTCGTATCCACACCTTAAGACTCGTGAAAATAATTCATAACCAAGACAGCGACTAGGACCCCCCATACACTGACCACCTTACGACTCCACCAACCAACTCATAATGAGATCTTACGACTTGTAAGGTCTAGTCGTAAGCAACACAGAACATAAATGAATTAAACACTAGACATCCCACGATTTAAACCTACGACTCATGTCATATCCTTATGGATCTTAGTGATCCACTTGTACTCATAGTAGAATCAAGCCTCAAACTTATTGCTTTAGTTACGAATCATCCCAACGAGTCATTAAGACACCCTACGACTCTAAGGGTCCAGTAGTAACCAAGGCAGTGATTTATGTGATATTATAGTTTTAGGTGGCTTGAGAAATCTTATAGTTGACTTCGACTAACAATCATTGATATATGTATCGGATCGCAAAACAGACTACGCTAGCAGATTTGTAACATCGATTGTAGGTTGCTAACATGGTTGGTGTGGTTTTATGGCTTTTATATCTCATTTTGACCCTCAGTTTGAAAAGTTTTGAAATCGTATTTTGAGGGTCAACTTTGTAAAAATGACATTTTTTCAAAAATCTGATATAGCCATTAAGTCTGAAGCATCGAATTTGATAGGGTGGAATAGTTTGTTTGCATTCAAAGGTTTCTAGATAAATCTCAAGAGGTTCACAGAGACTTGGAATTCAGCTGGTACTGATGCACCTGCAATAGTGATTAGCAAGCCGCATACGCGACTCAGCTGATCATCACCATATATCGCATACATGATATATTGGTCTCAATTGTGAGCCCCAAGAATACGCTGATAGGTTTGCATATGCGATACCTACCCTTAGGCCAGTTACCAAAAAAAGACCCGGTGATTGCATATGCGAAGCCTGGGTCCTTTATATACCCATATTTTGCTATTTTTCACCATTTTTGAGACCTGGAGCTTAGGATTTCGTGATTTGAGAAATTACTTCAACTTTTAAGCTTTGGTAAGATCCATAACACCTATTTCAACTCTTTCTCCAAATTTTATCTTGTAATTCTTCTTTAAACATGAATTAAAAGGAAAAAAATGGAGATTTTAGTCCGTAAGACCTTAAAATTGTAATTCTTCAATTTAAACCCTGATTTCAACCCATTTTTACTTGGATGAATTTCTCATCTCATAATTATCATAATTCTTTCAATTTCATCTTCAATATAACTTCAATTCTTTATTAAAAATGAATTTCAAGAATTTTTGTTGGTAAAGCTTAAAAATTATTTTTATGTCGATTTGGACCTCGTTTTGGACTCATTTTCTCTTGAGTTTTCAGTTGTAGACTCCTAAGAAATATTAAAAACATGTTCTAAAAAGAAAGTTATGATTTTACCCTTCTTTTTCAAAAATTTATTTCGGGGATACATTTTGACCCCGACTCCAAAAATGGGCAATATGAATATTGTTGGTTTTCTTTTGATGCACAGCTTCTATTTCCATGTTTTAGTTGATTTTGAGTCTATTCATGAAGAGTAGGAATTCGGATTGAAGGCTTTCAAACTAATTTTTGACATTCAAGGTAAGTTATGGCTTAACTTTTTTCAAACTGGCGGGGTTAGGTAATGTTCGATACAAAAAGATGTTAGGGTGTGGGAACTAATCATAAA
>NC_061119.1:139042785-139083648 GCF_002878395.1 Capsicum annuum | reverse complement strand
TGAGGAGTTTCACTGAATTTTGGCGAGGCTTTCTTTTAAAGATAAATGTATATATGTGTATGATTCAATGCATGGTGCAAGGCATGTTGTTCGTATTTAGAAATCAGTTGCAGCATATTCAGAATTAATTCCATACTTTTTTTCTTGTATTAGATTTTGGGAAAGTAGGAGCGATAGACTTCCAGTGGCTAATTCTTTTGATATTCGTATTATTGATGGACTGCCAACACAAGCTAACACGTAATATATTGAATGCACATTCAATTGCTCATTTTTACATACTTTTTTTGTCAATTGTACTGATGATGTATTATGTTTACAGGGACTGTGGTGTATTTATTGCTGCCTTTGCTGAGTATTTGCTTGATGGTCTTGAAATTTCTAATCATCTAGATGATATTGATGCTATTCGTAATCGGTGTGTTGCTTTCGGATTACGGAAAGAAGAAACAAAGCCAATATGCAGTTAGTGAAGATGAATATACTGGTCGATTATTGAAGAAAAAGAATGGTGTTCAGCAAATTTAGTTAGAAATATCTTTGAAGCATTGATGTTAGATATGTTTTAGTGTTGAAATGTTTAGGGTTATTTTTGTTTTGTGTTGATACCCTCGGAGATTCTTATTATGAAATGTTATGCCAAATACTATATGTTTTGGTAATTGATACAATTCTGTATAATTGATGCTGAAATGTTAGTTTATGTTGATCAAAGTTGATATTCAATATATATGCAACATTTATTCAGTTCCTACATAGTTTAATATCCAATATATATGTAGGTGCTATACAGAAATTACACAGTTCATATACAGTATATATACTGGTCTTATATAGTTGTTACACAGTATGTACACAGGTTATATTCAGTTTATGTGCAATATTTATGCAAACTTATACCAACAAAATATAAAAGTTACACATTGTTGACACAGGTCATATAAAGTAGTTATATAGTTTAATATATAATATATATACAGGTGCTATACAAAAATTACACAGGTCATATGCAGTACTTTATATGCAGTATATATACAGCTCCTATATAGTAGTTACACAGTCTGTACACAAGTCATATGTAGTTTATATGCAAATCTAAAATCAACATTCCAATAAAATATAAAACTTACATATTATTGACACAAGTCATATAAAGTAGTTATATAGTCTAATATATAATATATGTGCAAGTGCTATACAGAAATTACACAGTTCATATGCAGTACTTTATATGCAGTATATATACAGGTCCTATATAGTAGTTACATAGTCTGTACACAGGTCATATGCAGTTCATATACAGGTCCTATACAATAGTTACAATATTATATGAAGTATTTATGCAAATTTATACCAATATTCAGTATATATGCAACATTTATTCAGTCCTTATACAATTGTTACACAGTTTAAACACACTATTTCTACAACTCTATACATTTATCCCAAACAAATATAGAACTTATATACTGTTGTAATAAAGTATTTATATAGTTTATAAAAGTAGTTATATTCAAAATATAGAGGTGCTATGTATTTGCTAATTAATTCAAAAGACAAATACTAGTACTTATATATATTCAAACTGTGTATAGGTATTATACATGATTGACACAGTTGATAAGCAGTTTTATTAAGTATTGTAGCAGAAAAATTACACCCCCCAGCTCAGATGAGTTGATTAGTGCACCTCACCAGAATGTGGCTAAATGAAACACCATCATAATGCACAAATTTCTATAAGAGTAGAATGCATATGAAGTAAAATAATATTGTTGCTATTACATTTCTATGAAAAGAATAGTCTTTTTTTAAGAAAAAAATTAGAAAGATAAAAGTGTTCTTGCAGCATCCTATTAGATTCTTGTTGGAGCATTTCCACATATTCTTTGATTGTGTCCTGTTTTTCCACAACGCCCACATGAAATTTGTTGCTTAAAGTAGTCCATAATGCCCTTTCCTCAATTGTTCTTTTTTGGTCTTCCTGGTTTTGGTTTTTAGATTGGTGGCAGTACTATATTAGTTGATATCTCTGCTGGGATGTGCCAAGCTATTTCATCAGGAAGTGGTATAACT
Source organism: Capsicum annuum (assembly GCF_002878395.1). Classification (NCBI taxonomy): domain Eukaryota; kingdom Viridiplantae; phylum Streptophyta; class Magnoliopsida; order Solanales; family Solanaceae; genus Capsicum; species Capsicum annuum. The sequence continues at coordinate 139,081,572 of NC_061119.1, read as the reverse complement.
AAAAGTTCATATACTTTCAAGAAGTTTTCTGTTATGTAGTATGGATCATAATTGCTTTGTAAGTCCATATGCGTATAAGTTAGGACCACCATAACATGTGGACAAGGTATGTCATCTACTTGAAATTGTAGGCAGGAACATTTTTTTTTCACGCATGTAAACAATATTTTGTTTTTCAATTTCATCAATGACTACATAAGAATAGTGAGTAGAACCCATCACCTGTAATGTACAAATATATTAGTATATAGTGTACATATTATAATATGTAAGTGTCTGTGAAGTAGAAATAAGAAGTAATACCTTCATTTTATTTGATAGAATGAGATTTTCCCTCATTATTATATTGTTTTTATTTCCCAGTTTTGTAAATGTTGCTTCTGAATACTGTCTATGCTCATTATTCCATCTCATGACCAGATCCATCATAAATTGTAGTGATTTTTTAATTGGCAGGTCTCTTGCATCTCTATTTGCTGAATTTAGGGATTCCGCTATGTTTTAAGTCATGAACATCGACCTGTTGACATGGGCATGAGCTATAGACCATTTTTCATAGCCTATATCAAACAGATACTCCTTCACCCTATTATTAATTTTGTTTATGTCTTCCATATGCCGATCAAAGTCTGCCTTTATGTATGTTCTGGCCATTGTGAAGAAGATCCCCTTTAATTGCTTTTGATTCTTCTTAAATCTACCCTTGATATTGTTCCATAGATGGTAGATGCATATACAGTGAGCCACATTTGGATATACAAGTGCAGCAGCTTTTAATATACTGTCATGCCTATTAGATACTATGCACATTCCTTCTCTTTCACCAAAAGCAGTGTTAAACATGTGGAAAAACCATTCCCATGAAGAATCATTTTCATAATCAACAACAACATATGCTAGTGGCAAAATATATCCTGATTAAACAAGTGGAAAAGTGTTTATCAGTGCATGCCAGCATATACATGATTTTGTCTAAAAATTTTTTATAAATCTCGCCTGCTGCATCCAGCACACTAGAAAATAATATTTTTTCCTTGTATGCAGATTTCAGAAAATTTCTATCAACAACAATGGTAGGCATACAATATCTCCAGCCCCTAATTGATGTGCTCAACGCGACAAAAGCATATAAAAAGTGATTGTCCTCCATTTTGTGTAGTCTTGTGAATGATCCAGGATTTATTGTGTTTACTATGTATAGGTAAGCTGGCAATTTAGCATAAGATTCACGCAAGGAACCTCTAACCAGTTCAAGTGCTATTTCCTTGGCGCTATATGCTTTTTTGTAGCTTATCCTAATTCCGTACAAGTTTCTAATTTCTTCCATGATCTCTGCTGGAGTGTATGTTGACTTTAGATTTAGAAAGTTATGTTTCACCATCATTTTAGCTATGGTTAAAAAAGTACTATGCCATTTTGAAAACATTCTATCCGCAATTGGACAAGTGTGATCATCGATAAATTTGGTCACCATGAAAACTTCTGAATTTTGTTGACTTAAAGATCTAAAAGTCCAATTGCATCTCTAATTGATACACTTAAGATAGTGCCTAGATACATTTATATACAATAAATGTATATGCAAAACACTATTCATATCCAACATATATGCAGGTGCTATACAGAAATTACATATTTCATATGCAGTACTTTATATGCAGTATATATACAGGTCCTATATAGTAGTTACACAGTCTGTACACAGGTCATATGCAATTTATATATAGGTCCTATGCAATAGTTACAATATTATGTGCAGTATATATAAAAATTTATACCAACATTCTGATGAAATATAAAACTTACACATTATTGACACAGATCATATAAAGCAATTATATATTTAATATCCAATATATATGCAGGTGCTATACAGAAATTATACAGTTCATATGCAGTACTTTAGATACAGTATATATACAGGTCATATATAGTAGTTACACAATCTGTACACAGGTCATATGCAGTTTATATGCAGTATTTATGCAAATTTTAAACCAATATTCCAATAAAATATAAAACTTACACATTGTTGACACAGGTCATATAAAGTAGTTATATAGTCTAATATCCAATATATATGCAGGTGATATACAGAAATTACACAATTCATATGCAGTACTTCATATACAGTATATATACAGGTCATATATAGTAGTTACACAGTCTGTACACAGGTCATATGCAGTTTATATGCAGTATTTATGAAAATTTAAAACCAATATTCCAGTAAAATATAAAACTTACACATTGTTGACACAGGTCATATAAAGTAGTTATATAGTTTATACCTTGATGATGATGATCTTTTCACCTTAAATTGAAATCTCTTACGGATTGGATAATATTTCATCACACTTGATATTGTATTTTTATCCCAGTACAGGTGCCCTTCTTCAATATCTCTATGAAGTGGATCTTTAATTATCGATTCGATCTGTTTTTCCATTTCTTCATCTTCAATTGTATAATAAAAAATAGGTATCGCATGAACTTGAATAGCAATCGAAGATGTTTTGATTAAATTTTCAATTGAGGATTCTCCATTTTCAAATGTGTTTTGTAGTGTTATATACAATGGAAATTCATTTATATTCAATTTTTTTTCTTCATCTCCATATAAAGTCTAACACTTATATCATTGTAAATAGTCATAGATCCACTCCTTACAATGTATTTTACTGTCATTAAATCAGAATTTTGCTCTAGATTCAACTGCTTATACAGTTCATCAATAAAATATTCGTACCTGCAATCCGAATTCAAAAGTACTCCATTAATTGTAAACTTTTCAAACTGTACATCACTTAACGACTCTCCTCTGTATTGTAGCATAATTGGAACTAAAATCAAACTTGAAGCCATAATTTTGTATCAACTGAAGCTAATTGTGAATGAAAAAAAAAATTTAAAGCTAATTGACGGAGGATATTGTTTATTTATATACAATTTATGAAGGTATTTTAAAGTAATATGGTGTATTTGAAAGAAGATTTGTGAGATTTTAATGGAAAGGAATCCTGAGGTAAAATTAGAGAAGGAAAGTGTAAGTTTCAATTGAAAAGGAGAGAAATATATTATGTTATTTTTGCAGCTTCTTAGCGGTGATTAGAAGATGGATAAAATATGATATTATTTTAATGGCTACTAAGTGAGAATTAAAAACAGGGGCTATTTTTGTGGAATAAGTTTTAGGAGAAGAGCTATTTTTGTCCTTCTCCCAAAAAGAAAGGGGAAACAGGCTGTGTATGTATTTGTGCGTGTTTTGTGGAATTTTAGAGAAAAAGAAAAATAGATGTGTGTGTGTTTTGTGTATATTTTGGAAGGGAAAATAAAAATTGATTTTAATGTTTAAGAGAAAAAAAATGAACCAAATTAGTGTGTATATTTTTTTTAGAGAAAAGTAGAAAAAGAGGACAGATTTTTTTTGTATGTGTATGTGTGAATTGTATCTGTGTGTTAAAATTAACCCTCTCCATTTATTTATATTAAAATTGACACCCTTTATTATCCAATAGATAAAAAGGTGTCCCTACTTTTTCTTAATAGTACATCATTTGGTCCTTAGGGTATTGACCAAAGGATTTTCATCTTTTTGATCAATGGATAAAGTTATTGTCCAAAGAATAGTGTCATTAAATTGTCATTGTCAGATGTGACAAGACATTATTGTGTGGTAGTTATCGAATACGACAAGACATTGAATTATTATACTGTGTACAAATAATTGATCCGATTTAGTATTTGCGGATCGTACAAAATGTACAAAATGCAGGTATTGATTTGTAATTATGAAAAATGTAAAGAATGTTGAAAGTATTAAAAATGTAATTTAATATGAAAAATATTATAAAAATATGATGTCATGTCGTGTACGTGTGCAAATAATTGTAAAATATTAAAAACGATAATGAATTGATAGAAATCCTATTATAAGGAGGATTATTAATAAATTATGAAAAGTAAAAAAAATACGACAACAAATTGATAAAAATCCTAAAGTAAGGATGATTATCAATAATTTGTCAATAATTATAAAAAAGATGTGAAAATTATATTTTGTGCCCTTTTATGATCAAGAACCCTGAAGACGTTAATTTTAAGCATGGAGAGCAAAAATTGGGTGTCAATAGTAGTCAACTAGAAATACAAATACAAATGTAAAACAAATAAAACAATGAAAATATAAACTAAGCAGTCAGTTACAACTATAACTACAAATACAAATACAAATACAAATACAAAACAAGTTGTATTCAATTGGGATTACAATTAAAAAATATAAACAAATAAAACAATAGCTTTCGAGGTTACAAATAAATAATTACACAGTCTAATTATAAAAATAACTTTTAAATTCTTAGAAACATATTATTAATACATGAATGGAACAAAATCGAGTTGAATATCGGAAAGAATGACTAGAATTTGGGAGAATGAGGAAGATAAAATTTAAAATGGAAGAATGAGATTAAAAAAAAGGCATAAACTAGGGGAGCATGATACTATTCTAAAATTTACCAAGAGTATAACTGGACACCACCCTAAATAATGCTATTATTGTCGACTATTATAATTATTTGAAATTATAGTTATGAATCATAATTAATCACTACTAGAAAACTGTCAGTTACTTGGAGATCTTATCTAGGAAAAATATCGCAAGAAATACATGCGGATTTATCAGCAAAAATTTTAAATTCCTCAACATTAGAATATGTTACCTGTGAACTATATATTCCCAATAAATTTCACAGATAAATTTGGCGTCATATTGCCCAAATTTTGTACTTGAGATATTACCTAGGGAAATGTATCGACGGGTATTTTATCTCTAGGTAAATCCACAAATACATAGATAAATATATATATTTTCTAAATGCATAGAAAAATTTTCATGTAATTTATCCTACGGATTTATGTAGAGATATTTGGTGAAAATTTATATGGCAAATTTTATTATATGATAAATTATTTGCTGCAAATTTTGCTGGGGATTTATTTTTGGGGATTTACCTACGAAATTATTACTTGAAAATTATTGGTAGATTGTGTTGGTACAAATTTAGCTGAAAGTATTTCTTGGGATTTACCTACAAAATTATTACTTGAAAAATTATTGGGGGATTGTGTTGCTATAAATTTAGCTGAAATTATTTCTTGGGAATTTACATAGGATTTTTGTGACTTAAAAAATTTAAATAGGAAAATTATAAACTATAAGAATAAAACATAAAATAAAATAAAATCAGACATTAAATTGGTGGACACATATAATCAAGCAAAAGATGTTCAAGAAATTGAAATTATATTATTGACACAGATGGTATCACAAATGTATTCGAGTTGAATAAACCTTAGCCTGACTCGTTATGTTATCACCAAAAAATTAAAGACGTGAAATTTCGTTGGCCTAAGATAGGGCGAAGAACGACTCAAGGCTCAAATAGAGTGTGTTTTTCTATTGATTTCTATTGGTTAATTTAAACATAATTGTAAGGTATCATACTACGCACGACAGTATAATATATCAATTTAATGTACATTTAGGAGTCTTTTGGTGTGAGATATTAGGTATAATAATCACGAAATAAAATAAAAAATTATTTTATTTTACATTGAGTTGAAAGTATTAGGTAGTTTCAGAATTATATGTACGATGAGATTAGGGGTGAGCATTCTGTTTGTTCGATTTGCTTGTTTGATTTACTTGTTTAATATCGGTTCGGTTTTCTGATTTTTGGATTGACAAAAATGATAATCATAATCAAACTAAAATAAATTCGATTTGGTTCGATTTCTATAAATTCGGTTCAGTTATTTCAAATTTTTATTTTGGTTTTGAAGATTAAAGTAGTGAGTCTTTCTTTGTCATGACCGAGAATTTAAAATTGGTGATTCTTTTTAGAAAAAAATAATTTTTTTCGAACTTATTTTTCGTTTTCAAAAATAAATAACTCAACATGGATGAAATGAAATGAAATGAAATAACGGAAATTTATACTGAATATATAAAATAATATATATATGTATATATATATATATATAATTTTAGTTTTTCGATTTAACCAAATTGTTTTTTGAAAAATCATAAATCAAACCGTTTTAATCGAAAACCGATCCGAAAAATCAAAAACTGCAAACCAAAATTAAATTTTTTCTAAAAAGACAAGGAGAAGACCTGAAATCAAAGTTTCAATTATTTGAGAGATATTCGAAATCAGAGGTTAATTTCTTTAGCTTCTACTGTAAACTCGATACTTTTTTCACTTGCAAAGGTCCCCACTCGATCATTTTAAAGCCAAAGGTTCTGATTTTGTATGTGTTGACACCCAATTTTGATCGTCCGATACTTCTTTTAGGCCGTTGTTTTGTCAAAATCATTAATTTCAAATATTAATAATTTCTTACATATTATTCTTATATAAAACTAATATTGACGTGTCACATTCATGATTTAAAAAATATACAAAGTATTTTATTACTCTTATTATTACTTTTTGCAATTTATCAATTTAAATGTAATATTTTTACATAATTTGTTAATATTTTACTTAGTCTTCACACTCGTAAATTACTAATAATTGTCTATTATTATTATTATTTTTATTATCATCATCATCATCATCATCATCATCATCATCATCATCATCATCATCATCACCATCATTATCATCATCACCATCATCATCATCATCACCATCACCATCACCATCACCATCACCATCATCATCATCATCATCATCATCATCGACAATTTTAAATTTTGTATTCATAATTTATACGTGTCTATTTTAAATTATTGTTATCGTTGATTTCAAAGTGATATATTATGTGTCATATTTTTATTTACACAATTTATTCACAATTAATCTGAGAATAATTATATTATTTATTTTACTATTATTATTATTGTATTAATTCGCAACCTTAGTCAATTTAATTTTTTCTAATTTATTTATTTTCTAGCCTGATTTTGTCAATTTATAATAATTTTAGCCTAATTTTATCCAATTTATTACAACCCTAGCCCAAATTGTGTCCAATAGCACTCAATTTCAAATTCCATTCAATTTTTTTTAACCAAATTCTTAATCTTTAGATCGCAGTCGTTGATCAACATTTATTTATTTATTTATTTATTTATTTATTATTATTATTATTATTATTATTATTATTATTATTATTATTATTATATTTAAGTAGCAGCCTAAGTCGATTCAATTATTTTATCAATTTTATTAAATACTAGCCAACCTTATATCAAATTGATGTCAATTTTAACCGATTTTTGAATTCGATTTGGTTCATTTTTAAACAAAATTTATATCGAGTCTTATTATTTTCCTCGTTATTATTATTATGTTATTATTACATTTATATCAAGTCTTAATATCCTTCGCTTTTTCGCGAATTATTGTGTCAACTAATTAACAGATAATTATATTATTTTTAATAAATGAGACGGATAGCGTCATTATTTATTTAAAAATAATAATAATTAAATTTTCAAAAGTGACGTTGTCCGTCGATTTTTAAATTTAATTTTTATTTTATTTATTTTTAATAAAATCGACTGACAATGTCACTATAATTTGGTATTTTATAGATATTAATTCTAGAAAAGCGTTGCTATCCGTCATAATTTTTAATTCTTTTAATTTTTTTGTATTTCTTACAGAAAGTGACGGACAGTGTGTCTATAATTTTTTATTTTTAAAATATTAATTCTAGGAAAGAGACGCTATCCGTCATAATTTTTAATTATTTTTAATTTTTTTATATTTCTAACAAAAAGCGATGGACAATATCACTTTTGTTAAAAATAAATAAATATTTACTTTATAAAAATGACACTGTCCGTCGATATTTGATATTTGATATTTTTAATTTATTAATAAATAAATAATTTTTATATTTTAAAATTTTAAATTAAATATATAAATTTTTAAAGAGAGAGGAACAACGTCGATTTTGTACGATTAATATGTTGTATTAACCCAATCGAAATCCCAAATTCATTTTTTTTAACTAAATTCTTAATCCCAATTTGACTCAACTCCTCAATTTTAATCTCACCCGTTCATCATATTTGATCAATGGCAAATATTAAATCAACTTGCACTATTTTTTTTCTTGAAATTGGATGCTTTAGACTATTTTTCTTGAACCGAGAGTCTATTGAAAACAACCTATCTACCTTAGCAGTAAGATTTGCGTGCACTTTACCCTTCACAGAACCCAATTTGTGGGACTAAATCGGGTTAGTTTATTTTTATATTATTATTTTTTACATTATATAATATTTTACATCATTTTGCTAATACTCATTAAATCATTTCCGTAATTATACATGCCCATAATTTACAAACATTGTCTATTATTATTATTATTATTATTATTATTATTATTATTATTATTTTTACCATTATTTTTTTAAATAGCAGCCTACTCAATTATTAAAAATAATAATTTTATTTATATTTTAATATTAATTTTATATAGTTACTATATTTATAAAATTCCAACCTAATTTAATTCAATTTTCCTAATTTATTTAAATTCTAACCATTTTATACTCAATTTGTGTCAGTTGATTTTAATTTTGTCTCAAATTAAATCCCTAATTCAATCTTTTTTAACCCAATATATAATCCCAATTTGACTCATCTTCTCAATTCTAATCTCAACCATTCATCATATTCGATCAACGGTCAATATTAAATAAATTTTCGCTAATATTTTTCTTGAAATTGGACAACTTCAGACTATTTTTCTTGAATCGATGGTCTACTGAAAACAACTTATTTACCTCAGCGGTAAGGTCTGCCTACATTGTACCCTCCACAGACCCCAATTTGTGGGACTAAATCGGGTTAGTGTTGTATTCATTTCCTTGAAATCTCATAGAGAAAACAATCAAAAGAGGTCACCTTGATTTTTTTTTTTTTAATTATTATTATTTTATTCATGCTCAATTAATTTCAAATAGATTATAGATAATTTTTATATAATATTTTCTATGTGACATACATAATTTATTTGTAAGAATAACAATTTTTATAATATTTTTTAAATTTATTGTTACTATGAATTTATTGTTATATTTAAATAGCAGCCTAAGTTAATTCAATTATCTTTTAAATTCTATTTAAATTCTAGCCAACCTTTTATCTAATTGATGTCAATTTTAACCTTTTTTGAATTAAATTTGGTTCATTTTAAAACCAATTTTCAATTTCTTTTTGGTGTTTTTAGACATGACCACCAGCGACAAGTACAAAGTTCGAATGTATCTTTTGTGTATGCTATGAGTTTGTTCAATATGGAAGAAAATATTTTCTAGAAAGACAAGTTGTTTCTTACTTATTTTCTTGTGTTTGTAACACAAGTAGAAAAATATTTTCTAAAATAATTTGTATATTTTAGCGCAAAACAATGAGAACAAATAAGATAAGAGGGTGGGATAAGAAAAATTTTAAAATTTATTTTAAAGTTGGGTGTGGGGGGGGGGGTATATGGAGTGGGGGGCGGAATAGAGGTGGGGCATGAAAAAAAATTTTTATATGTTTCTAAAAGTAAATTTAAAAAATTAATTTTTTAGGGAAAGGGGCTGGGGAAAGAATTTTTTTTTAAAAAAAATTTTTAAAAAATAATTGTAAAAAATAAAAGAAACTGATATGGGGGTGGGTTGTTATGTAGTGGGAGTTGGGGTGAGGTAAGACATTTGTTTTGATTTTTTAAACAATAAATTAAAAAAATTGGGGCAGGGGGTTGGATAGTTTAAAAAAAATCTAAAAAAGAATAAACAACATTTTTTTTGGTCGAAGGGAGGGGGAGGAGTGGGGGTTGGGATGGTAGTAGAGTTAAATAATATAGGGTAAAGGGTAAAATAAGATTGTGTAGTATTAAGTAAGGGCATAATTGGAATAAATATAAGGAAACCATGTGACACCACCAAATTGGTGGTTACATAAACAGAGGATTTTCATGGTTACAAAACCATGAAATCAAATCATATCATACCATACATTTTAAGAAAAAATCAAAACAAACATGATTCTCTTAGTAACTATACCATGGGAAACCACTATCCAAACAAAGTGTAGAATTCTTGAAAGTGAATCAATAAATTCATAAGTCTATTTATGGAATTCAACAATTTTATATTTCTCATTATCATTAATTTAAGCACACCAACAAATAATGAAAGTAATTACTAAAAATCAATTTCTATCATATCCACACTCTCCTTATAACTTTGAAATCTATGTTTAGTCCTCAAACTTTGAGATTGGTTGTGGTGTTTCCATTGATTAATATTACTTGTAATAGTCATAAGAATCATAATTAGAATCTGGTAGATGAATTACCTTATAGAGAGTTTGATGAAGTGTATGGGTCCACTAAACACAATAGGACCTAGTTCCTAAGTTATGAGTACAGTGCATAATGAGCAACAAAGAGATAGTGCAATCTCTCACTCTCATAAAGAAGTCAGGCTATGCGTGTTTAATACCATAGTCCTACCCTTATTTTCTATATTTCAGCTTTTGGATAGTTGAGTTAGGATCACTATAGGTCTTTTCTAGGCTTGTAATGTAGGTTTGGGGACAGGTAGGATAATATTTTTGGGGGGTAAGTGACTAATTCCTCCTTGGCACTACACTACTCTTTGGCTCCATTTGTTTAACTTCTTTTATTTTCTCCCTTCTCTTTATTTTATTGTATTTTTGGGTTCAGGTGAGGTTTTCTTTTCAGATCAGCTTTTCCTTAATTATAGATACAATTTTTTTTAGTTTCTCATGCCGCATCCAAACCTTTTTCTTTTTTTTTTTCTTAACTTCCTTTGTCATACCCATGTTCAGCTATGCACCTTTATGATAGCCATCCTCAACATAAGCAATTTTCCCGAGTTGAGATACAAAGTGTCTATGGAGGGAATAAGGCCTAAATAGGTTCATTGTATTTGAAATAGAAAGGTGAATGGATTAAAGAAAAATAATTTATCACTTTAAGCCTCAAATTTTGGAATCAAAGTATACTTATTTCATTTAGTTGGCTCTTTATTGCAAAAATGCACTAATTCAAACACAACCAATGGTTTATTCCTAACCTCCTATCCTATAGCTTGTCAAGAGACTAACTAGGAAAGTTCTAGATCACATAACGCACACCGACTAGGTAAGATACCTTTATCACTCATGGCTCAAGGCTTTTAACTACAGTGCTTTCTATTCAGGTCATGTTAGATAAGCCAGGAAATCCTACCACAATATCTAATGCCATGTCCAGATTCTACATTATATACAGCTCAGTACATGCGCACTCTACATCATAACATAAAAATTTGGAGGGGTATCATTTTAAAACCACAACAGAAAATAGGTAAGCATGCTTATACAAATCAGGTTGCACCCAGTTATTTTAATTTACTCAAGGACTTTCACAACAAAACAAATAAAAATAACATCACAATAACAATAAAAACACAATAAAAACCTCCAAACATACCAGGTTCTAACTATGATAGTGCAACCCATGAGGAAAGAGATACGATAACAAAAATCTTTAGTTATGGTACAACCACACCCCTAACTAAATATGATGCACTATCCTCAATTCATAGCATAAAAGTATCAAAACACAGGAGTAAAGACATACCCATGCACTTGGCGTTGAATCATAACGCCCCTCAATAAAGGCCTCAAACTAGGCCCCACTCTCAACAACAGTAGTCTCAGTGGTGGCTTAGGAAGTCAAATAAATATGGGTGCACTCAATGGTGGAGTAATCTAAGGGATCAAAAATTCAATCCCACTCACATAGCTACAATTGTAGTAGTAGTCTCACCCATTTGAGAGCTACCGGCTCCTGCTACTATCTCATGGACCTCAGTCAGATAGTTTTGTGACGTCTGCTGGCTAGCTGCAATCACTGTTTTTATCTCTTTCTTCTGTTGACTTCTCTTTCTTCTCTCACTTACTTACTCATCGCCCTTTTCAGAGTTCTTGTATTTTTATTTTATGCCCTAAATTTTAGGTGCATCCTCAATTAAGAGCTCCTCAATAATAGGCATCATGGGAGTAAAAAAAATTGGGAATGGCCTTGCAGCTATATCTATTATGGTATCCCATAAAGAAGCTAACTCCTCATGGATCCCCACAAAATTTGAGGAATTCATCCCTTCAATCTTCTTGTCTATCCGCCACTCAAACTATCAAACCTCGTTTACATACCATGCATCCACCTCGAATCTCCTTCTTGACCCAAGGTTGCATTACCAAATCATTGTTTGCTACTATTTTATTAAGGGTGACTAGGCACTTCAACACATCACTCAATAACTCCTGCAAGACCAGAACATAGCTACCGATAGGTGGGCATCGTATAGATGGTCTTAAGGTAGAGAGAGTCAAGGTCAGTAGTGCCCTAGAATTAGTAGAACTTACAACATTAGTATAGAAATTTGGATCAGATCATGAAGTCTCAGCTAGTGTGTCTCCAAGGTTAAAAAATCCTAAAGTGTCAATATCTATATGTATGCCAGACTAGAAGGCTACCTGTAGTAATGTCGTACCCACCTTGGCCTTGGAAATTGAGTTCGCCTAATCCTGAATCAATCCTAAATTAAAGGTTTGGTATATCAAGTTATCCAAATTTAGAATCACAAGCACCCACTCATCTAAACATATCTGCATCAACAAGCAAGGAAAGGCCAAACTAGTTTCAGTACTGATAACCCTATCATGGATCTCCTGATCTCATAGTCATCCATAATACAAACTACTAGTGCTACCCTGTCGGGGTTCAAAATATTATCTCCAGTTATAAAGCTTAATTGGTGGAAAACCGGTGTCCACCAAGTCTTCATGTAAAAGTTCTACTGCCCTTGGTAATCTACGATAACGGTCCCATAACCTAAGGCATATTCTCTTATGAAACAACTATAATACCTGTAATCCACCTCAAATGTATATACTTATATTTTGTCCTAATATGCTTAATCTTAAACTTTTCCATCTCCTCAATTTAGTGATCAATCTCTAAAGTGTCTGTGGGAAGCTTCAACATAGCATCATGCAAGAATTAAGAGATTATTTATGTTGAAACAATTACCCGAACACACTGAATCATCAGGGAATACAATGGGTCACCACCCTTTCATGAAAATCCTTATGGATTATACTTGTCGGACGCTCTCGCCATCCATTCAAAATGGTACTTTTGGAATAGGGCCTAAAATTCAGGCATCTCATACATGTCTCCAGTTAGTAATTTTGACTTCAAACAGAACCCTCTCTTTGGATTTCCCATGTTTAGGACAATGGCACAATCCTTATTATACAACTTTTACATTTTTGGGTAGCCTCATCGGTTAACAATTGCACAGCAGTAGCCTCAGTTTATAACCCATGTTGTTCCTAAGGAGGATGAGGGATCTCACTGGGGAGCTATCACTAGAAGATTCTACATCGCCACCGTTATCTCCTTGAAAATTAGATTTTGATACTTCTTCTCTAGATTTATTTCTAGATACAATGTTGTCTTTGCTTTTGGAGGAACTTTCCTCTTCTTTACCTTCTTTATCTGACCCAGACCTAGACCCCTCCCCTTCTTTAGACTAGGGAGGGAAATGTAAGGGTGATAGCCTTGGATTCTTCATTTGGGGCTTATCCTTTAGACCTTAAGGTAAGATTATTTGTGGTTTAACTGACTCCAAGATGGGTTATTCCTTAACCAAACCACTAAAGTCATCATTAGTTAGCTCTTCCCTTAGTTAATGAGTTTCCCTAGCTTGTTTTTAGGAGTTTGCCTTGACCCCTTACTAGTGTTATGAATTGGTGCCATTGTATATGAGATGGACATATCGTTAGTTTACACTATAAACAGCAAAGTAAAAAAAGAAAAAACTAAAAAATTAAGGTGTGTTGCAACCAAATGAGTCAAGCTAAGCCTCGTATTTAATAGGTACGAGTTGTTTTGAAAGTCATAGGGTGTAAGGTAGTATCGAGAGATGTTTCTGGTGATCCTATGACTCCACTTAAAAATTTAGTGGGACACTAGATGACTAGTAAGTTGAACCATCGTAGGATTCCCTCCTAGCAGGGGTACGCACTATGGCTTCACTCAACAACATGTAGAGTGACATAGCGATTCATTGGGTGATTTGTAGAATGACCAATGAAATATCCTTAGACTGGTACTTGGTTCCTAGTAGCTACAAGTTAAATGGTGAGTCATAATGTTTGACAAAGACTCGTAGGGTGATTCATAGGGACACCAGTAAATATACATAATTGACTACACATGCTGCTAGTCACTACGAGTTACACGATAACTCATCATGTGAGTCTATGATTCATAGAATGGCTCGTAGTGACTGTCAAAATGGGTTATTAAAGTTTCATTGCTTAACTAGTTGTGAGGGTATTCAAATTTCCCCTTATGCTATTAACACACAACCCATACACCCAATAATCCCCACTTCATAACTACTCCTACTATGCATAAAAATCACTTTACTTTATAACTTAGATGAATAACCTAAACCCAATTCAAGTTCAAACAAAGTATCTGAAGAAAAATTATATATAAATATCCAAAATAGTTATAAACTAGAAGGAAATAATTAAGTACTTACTTCAAATCAAATGATTCTTGGATGATTTGGTTATACTTAATTGTGTTCTTTAAGGGAATGGGAGATTTAGGAATAATTTTGGTTCTAAGTGGGGTGATTTAAGTTATTGATAAGTTTAGTAGAGGCAGTTATGGAAGATAGAAGGAGTTCCATATATTTAAAAAGGAAAAAGAATCAGTTTATTTTTTGCAAATCGGGTTGGGTTGGATCAATTAGTCCGTATCATTTAATCTTTAACACGACTTCAATAATAACATGTGATAAGTGATTAAGAGTCTTCACCACCCTTATCTAGTGTAAAGATACTTACCGAGGTCACTAGTCATTCTGACTTAAGGTGATGAGTCATCATCAGTGACTACGACTTATTTTGAGAGTCGTAGGGACTCCAGAGACTTTTTGCATGATTTGATTTTCCTTCTCTTCTTTGAATGAGTCAGGTAATGAGTCATTGAGTTTCCCTATGATTCATAGGGTCACTCATTTGACCTGAGCACCAGAAATTTCCTATGACTTTTCTTGCATAATCTACCCCTATGCATTTGAACACACATATTATCCTATAACTTAATTGAGTACAAAACATGGGTTTCTCCCAAGAAGTACTTTATTTAACGTCACAGAATGACGTGGGAAAGTTGTTTACTCAGACTTCACAAACTTTCCTCATGGGTTTCCTCCAATGAAATGTCTGATTTAACTTTGCGGCACGACTCAGCTTTCTTGACTACTCAAACTTTTCAAGGCCCTTATTCTTACATACTTTAATCTTATCTATGTTTCCTATGTAATTCTTAACATTATGTCCATTCACTTTGAATAGGACATCACCGTCATATTGTATTTCAATTGCACCATGTGGAAATACCCTCACCATGGTGAATAGTCTAGAACACCTAGACTTTAACTTACTATGAAACAAGTGAAGTCTCGAATTGTATAAGAAAACCAAATCACTGGGTTGGAATTCCCTCCATTTAATTCTCCTATAATGTTACAATTTCATCTTCTCCTTGTATAAGGTTGTACTCTTATAATAGGCACAGAGTCAAAACTCATCCATCTCATTCATCTTCCCCAATTTCAAGTGTGCAGCATCACTCTACTTAAAATTCATCCTTTTCAAGGCCTATAGTGTCTTATTATCAAGTTAAACCAACAAGTGGCCATTAGTGACTTATGCTCAAGTTCAACCAGCAAGAGGAATGCCTTTTCTAACTTTCTAGACCAATCAATCTTATTGGTATTCACAGTCTTTGCTAATATAGACTTTATCTCCCAGTTGGAGACCCAACTTGCCAACTTGTCTATGGATGGAAAGGTGTTGCCACCTTGTGCTTTACACTATATTTCTCAAGTAAGTCTTTGAACAGATGATTGGAAAAGTAAGACTTGCCATCATTGTTGATAGCACAAAGGGTACCAAATCTATAGATAATATACTTCTTGAAGAACACTTTGACACTCTTACCTTCATTGTTTGGAATCAAAATTGCTTCCATCCGCTTAGAAACGTAGTGTACATCCACCAAAATATACTTCATCCCATGAGAACTCACAAATGAGGCTATAACATTGATACCCTGCACTTCAAATAGCTCAAGCTCAAGAATAGGCATCACAGGAAGCTCATGCTTTCCCTAAATATGGCCTGCCTTTGGCATTGGTCATATGCCCGAGCATAGTCATGGGCATCCTTATAGATAGTCAACCAATAGTAACCATATTATCAAATTCTGTAGGCAATGTGAGTTCCCCCATGATGACCCCCAACTAGAGAGGAATGACAGGCATCCAAAATACCCATCATCTCAACCTCGGGAATAGACCTCCGAATTACACCATCAATACTCACCCAAAATAAGTATGACTCATCCCAAAAGAACTTTCTCACCTCATGCATAAATCATTTTTGTAGTTGAAATGACATATCTTCTGGGATAAGATCACTTGCCAAGTAATTAGCAAAGTCAGCAAACCAAGGGATTAAGTCTCGTGATGCTACCAAGATATGCTCATCTCAAAAAGTATTATCAATCTCAAGATCATCTCCTAGTTTTAGCATCGCTTCCTCCTCTATGTGGGACATATGGTTTGTAACTTGATTTTTGGTGACCTTTTAATCCCTAACCTCAAAATAAAATTCCTATAGAAAAGGTACCCATCGAATCAACCTCAGCTTAGAATCTTTCTTCTCCATAAGGTACTTAAGAGCAGTATTATCAGTGTGAATAATGAATTTGGTACCAATCAAGTATGACCAGATTTTTTAAAAGGCAATCACGATAGGAAGCGATTCTTGTTCAGTCATAGTGTAATTTTTTTGTGCGGAATTTAGTGCTTTGTTGGCATAATAGATAGGATGAAGGATCTTCTCTTACCTTTGGCCAAGAAATGCTTATAAGGCCACACCACCAGCGTCGCACATCAGCTTGAATAATAAGGTCCGATTAAGGGACATAATAATGAGAGTTGAATTTAACCCTTCTTTCAGGAACTCAAAAGGCTTAAAGCGAGCATCATCAAACACAAACTTTACCTCCATCTTAACTATTTGCACAATGGATTTACAATTTTAGAGAAGCTTTTGATGAATATCCTATTGAAATCTACATGACCTAAGAAACTCCAAATGTCGTTCATAAAATTAGTGGACACAATTTTTCAATTACCTCAATCCTAGCCTTATCGACCTCTATCCCCTTCATCAAAATTTTATGCTCAAGTACTATACTTCCTTAACCATGAAGTGATGCTTCTCCCAATTCAAAACCAAATTGTACTCTTCACATCTTTGTAAGGCATTTGACAAGTCAGCCAAGAAATCATCAAATGAATCACCCATAACTGAGAAATCATCCATGAAAACCTTGATAGTATCCTCCACCATTTTAGAAAAAATAGACATCATGCAATGCTGAAAGGTTACGAGAGCATTAAGAAGATCGAAGGGCATCCTCTTAAATGAAAACATCCTACATGGACAAGTGAATGTTGTTTTGTCTTGGTCTTTAGGAGTAATAGAAATATGATTATACCCCAAATAACCATCAAGAATGAAATAACATTCTCTACCCGTAAGACAGTCTAACATACGGTCCATGAATGGCATAAGAAAGTGGTCCTTCTAAGTCCAAGTATTTAGCTTCCTGTAATCCATGAAAACTCTCCATCCCATGACTGGTCTCATAGGAACTAACTTATTATTCCCATTAGGAACCATAGTGGTCCCATCATACTTTGGCATATACTAAGCCAGACTTACCCACTTGTTGTCTGGAATCGAATAAGCTACACCTGTATCTAACAACTTGATAATTTATTTATTCATAATATCTTGCATAGGTGGATTTAATCTACATTAATGTTCAATGCTAGGTACACATTTTGGTTCAAGATAAATTTTGTGCGTTCAAATTATAAGTAGAATTTGTACTATGTCAGTAATAATCCATTAATAATCCTCTTAAACCTCTACAAAACTGATATCAAATCCTTAATATGCCACTTTAATAAGTCTATTGCAATAATAATCAACAAGGTATTAATTATCCAAAGAATGCATAACACAAATAATATAAGAGGGCCTTCAATTCCAAAATTGATAGCTCCTCGATAGATGGTCTGGCCAGATAAGTTGCTCTATTATTTCAAATCAAGGTCCAACTTTGGTACATAAGAATATGAACCTCTACCAATAAGTTCACTCATAATCTTATCATACCCATTAATACCATTATTATCAAAATTCATTATCACAACCATGAGCGCCTTAACACCAAGACTTTCCTTAATAGGTACAACTAATGCATCTTCATATCCTTTGGTTTCTTCATCAATTCACATATATTGAATGTGACCTACTCATCATTAAGTCTGAACTTCATCTGTCCCATCTTCATGTCAACTAATTCCTTATCCATGGCTAGGAAAGGCCTTCAAAATATGATAGGGATATCAAATTCAACCTCACAATCGAAAATCATAAAACCAACTGGAAATATGAAATAAGACACCTTTACCAAAACATAGCACAAGATCCCAACTGCCTAGCAAAAGTCCTATAGAGGTCATATTAGGTGACCCTAACCCTAATTTCTATCAGATGACTAGAGATATAAAGTTAATTCTAGCTCTCAGATCATATAAAGTGCATGCAAAATTGAAATACCCAATAGTATAATGCAAAATTGAAATACCCTATCTCAGTTCTCGGCTGTGCAACCTCTTGAGCCATTATCTCATCCGCTGCTCTTTACTCACTGGAAGTACCAATTGCAGAAATACCGACTGATCTATCCACCTCTTATGTATTCCACCCATGGTTGGTCTTAATAATCTGGTCTAAGATTTCCAAAGCTTGCTCCCAACAAAAACTCATGAAAGCTCAATCTATAGAAGTATCATCTACAACCTTGGTATTTGTAATCACAACCCTATAGAATATTTTAAGAAAGTTTCTCCCCATGATTCGATAGTTTGGAACATTCATCAGCTTCTTCTTAAACCTATACCATGTCTCATATAGTGCCTTTAAATGCAACTATTTGAAATTATAGATTCATCTTTAATTGCAAAATTCAAAAAGATGGAAAAAATTGGTCTAAGAACTATGTCCTAAACTCATTCTATGTGGTGATAGATATATGAGGCATCTCTCCTAACCATAAAGTCGCCTCTTTTGTCAGAGAAAATAGGAACAACCTCAGTCATTTATCTTTCTAACTCACCCCAAGCAGATTCTATAAAGTAAAAATCCCTACAAAGTCTATAAGATGCATATTTGAATCATCAGTAGACAAACCAGAAAACACCCCCTTTATGTTCAACAACTAGATCATCGGGCTCATGCTATAAAATTTAGTCTCTTCGGGTAATTCTAGAGAAATAATTTCTCCTGTCTCAACTAGTTCGACATACCCCAAATCCTTATCTGGATCATCATAAAATAGAAAGTATAATTGGATGAGATTTTGAACTATGTTTTTGCTTATTCTATCCCTTTCAAGTATGTCTTGATGCTCGTCATCCTCTTGTGTAGACATTTCTTCCCTAGTTACTCCATGAAAAGCTGCTTGCCTAGCAGTTTTCTCATCCATCAAGCAAGCACTGACCTATTTTATAGTTTTTAGAACACCATATTGTAGTGGCTAATTCAATATTGTTGGGTCATTAGACCCTTTCATACAGGGCTCCTTAATTAGGAAGTCCTTCTCTCTCCATCTTTTAATTCTGTCTCAAAGTTCTAGCAAGTTCTGAATCAAGTAGAATTAGGGGATTGCCTTGAATCCAAGTACTAGGCATACACGAGCATGTGCCCTAGAAAGTATAGAACCAAAAATCAATAAATGAAACTAAGAACATCAACAAACTTAATCAATTAATTCATCACTGTATTTCCTAACCATAGCACCAAAATTGGATGTCACCAAAATTACACCTCTAAGAAAGTATAAAGCAGTTACTAAATTAAATATAGAACCTAACTAGGTTAGGGTCGAATCCACAAGGAATAGGCTGATAATTTATCAAGAGCTTACTGGTGTAATTGGGAATTGCATAAATAAAAAGGGGTTTTTGTAACAACAAGAGAAACAGTAATGATCGCTAGTTAATTTATTTGTGATCAATATGAGATAGGCACTAGGGTTTTGTTCCCCCATGAAATCATCACTTCATAGACTAATCGTTCTTATCAAACTATCGTGATACCTTTAATGCAAAATCTAACAAGTTATGTATCACATTAGAAGCTTTTGTATTAATTCCACCAAGTTTAGGGGCCATTTTATGTAAGCCTTTTTAATATAATTATTCCATATTCTTTCTTTATTTCTCTTGGTAGCCAGTTGCTAGTAGTTCTAGACTACGAGTTATCCTACCTACTGGTGGGTTATTGTAGGTATCATTATAATATGAGAAATCAAGTTGTGACAAATTAGTATCAGAGCCAAGTTTATCGGTGTGTTGGTACAATAGCTAAGTATCTAGTAGAGTCTTGCAAATCAGTGTGGACACATTCAAAACATATCTTTAGGAGGCTATAGGGCATTCTTAGGAAATTCTATTCTTGACTCCTTGTTGTGTGTTTGTATTTATATAAGCCTCAAGTACGTTCTTTGACTCTATTCTAATTGAGATGGATGATACGAGGTTGTCGATAAATGTGGATGGGACTTTGGCACAAATTTCAAAAACTTTTCTGCTATATTAAACCACGAAGTGAGGGAAGGAGGTCGATAATCTTCAATGTTAGTCAAAGCATTTGGGGCCAACCTAGGCTACCATGGAACACATGACTGCTTCAGTCTTTTGAGATTCAACATTAGGGATCCCAAGTCTATTTTTGGATACCTCACAGCTAGGGATAATATTCAGTTTCTTAAGAATCTCTCAGGTTAGAGTTGGGTTTGATGTTGTTTCTCAGATTTTCTTGATAGCTTTAAAGTATGAGATTAGTTTTATTGAGTGGGATAAGGCATATTCCTATCTAATATCCCCTAGATCATGACATGGTGTATGTATTTATTAGAGGATTAGCATTGTCACTCCATTTGGTATTGGTGTATTTGATAGCAGTTGGATCTTCTTTGTCTTAGGTTGTCGACCATGCGAGGGCTATAGAGAGAGCATGTATTGAGACTTATGAAGGTAGAGGTAAGAGGCCATGTCATTTGTACAGTTCTATTGGTATTCCATTCAAGAGTGAGGATCGTCCTAGTGAAGGCCAACTTTATTTGCAGCCTATTATTTCTATGGAGGTAGGATTTTAGACTATGGATGGATCTACGATTAGTTATGGTAATCACAGTGGGTAGAGTTCTCGTCGAACCTTGCAGAGTTTTTGGTATGGCTCATTAGGTCATAGCGTTCATTCTGTATCAGAAGGAGAAGTACCTTAGAGTATTCTAGGGGCTTGTTTTAGTTGTAATGAGATGGGACATTGGCCTAGAGAGTGCCCAAAATATGATTTGATTGTGCATGCAGAGTTAACATGTGTTCTCCACCAGCCTAGAGCTCTTGAGATGCAGTAGAAAGTGCGCTTAGTTTTAATTGGTCAGTCAGTTGGGGTCAGCTTATTTTTCTCGTTAGGTTAGTGCTTTAGGGTTTTGTTATGACTATAGAAAGATCAATCATTAGTCTAGAGAGTTTACCTAATATGGGATTATTAGTTATTCAGATCAATCTCATAGTGTTTTCATATCTTTGATTAGAGGGAGTGCACTTAGTGCCACAGTTGGTGATTCAAATAGTCAGTTTGAGTTTGAACCTTTTCAGATTCATTCTTTCTTAGGCATGTGACTTTGATTCTACCATGATAGGTTCACTTTTCTTTTTTCCACTTACCTTTTCATTTACATGTATTAGGGTTCTCGAACCTATTAATGATTTAATTCCTTAGTAGGTTTACATCGATTCTGGTGTGCCTTGATATAGAGTCCATGATTATATGAATTCTTTCATAAATTATTTCTTTTAGTAGGATTGAGTGAATTAGTGTTAATGTTTTCCCTATAGGTGTAGCATTAGGGTTGGAGTCCCATTTACCTTAGAATATTAGCCTTCTTGTGGCCCTACAGTGCTACTTGTTCTTAATTTTATTTTGGTACCGCCTTTTCCTTATACTAATGCTAATATTACTATTGTTATTATTGTCATTGTTTGATGTATATTGATCCTTGATTGGTAGATGACTAGGCTAGCAGTATCTAAATTGATTTCTCTTCCTTATGGTTCTTATTCGCTAGCTTGGGATGCTACCTTAGTTTGATGATTTTTCTCTTATAATGGTGAGGCTAGTTATTTTCTCTTTTTTTAGGTATGCTTGATTGATTGGGAATAAACAAGGGCAGTGAAGGTAAGTTGACCTTCCAGAGTTCTATCATGGTTCTAGAATTATTGATTTGGTTATGTATCTTATTTTTTAGGTTGACTGGTCTAGGGTATGTTTTTCTGATCTGACGAGTTCATCACCTAATAGTGGTTTTAATATTGATTTTGAGAGGTCTTGGATTCATCCTTTAGGTTTGCTGGGTTTGTCTCCGGGTGATGGTTTGCTATTAGTATTGGACTGGAGTCAGATGCTCTATTTTTGTCGTGATATGGTCCTTGATCTAGGTGGAGTTAGAGATTTAAAGATAGGTGATCTTTTTTGTGACCGCTTCTTAAGTTGGTGAATTGGGTGTTCGTTGCCAAGATGAGTATTGTATTGACCAATTTTTGAGTAAGGTTGCATTTTATGAGTTGCTAGAGTTTTGGCTATTACTAGTGCAGGTTGCATCCTTGGTAAGTTTTTGAGTATGCTTTGATAGTTCATGCCTACTAGAAAATATGGAGTTGATTTCTTGTGTTTTTATCCTGTGATTTATCCTCTATTACAATTTTTTTCTTCAACTATGTTTCAATTTTGGCTCGGTATGATCCAATATGGATATGTGTGATTTGGATATAATATCGACTGGGTTTCGCCTTAGAACTAACTCATTAGCTCAGTTTCAGTTTTGATACCTTAGGATGGATATCTGGAGGTTATGAAGGATTTAGAGTGTGGATACTTACCAATCTTTAGGTTGGGTTCGGGTAATGGAGAGCGAGCGGTCCAACCTTGATGTTGATATTTCTTGCGGAAAGTTGTAGAGCTTGGGAGTAACTTCATTTATAGGCTCATCATTGTTGGGGTTTCATCTATAGGTTGGTTAAGCCTACTCTTTGTCTACCTACTAGATCTTCTTCAGTTCAGATAGATTGTGGTTGATAGGTGTTCAGATGATATTATATGGACACTGTATTGGTTCTTTCAGCTTTGACCTCAGTTTTGCAATTTTCATCAGAATTTTTAGATAATCTACTCAGCAAGAGTAGTATGCTTAAGTTGGATTAAGCATGGCTTATTCCTCAATTGGTTGAATACCATAGAGTGGATCATTCCTTAGTGAGTGTACATGCTTCGAACTCTTGACTTTTAGTTTTGAAGGTCATCCGGACCAGCTGTAGCAGCATCATAAATTACAGACCTTGGTTATCTTCATTTGTGTACCCAGATAGCGCCTTATTGGCTTATTCTCATGCATTCCATTACAGATTTTTCATTGGATCAACATCAGTTCCTTAAGGTTTATGTTATGGGATTACGCAGACAGGACTTGGGTGACTTTCTACTTATTTGGAGTAGATAGCAAGCTTGGAAAGGCAAAGAAGGTTATATTTAGATTGGAGTTGGTCACATTACTCATGCCTTGGGTTGCCTTTGGCTTAGATGAGTTTTTTTATTGTTCTAGTATTAGTTTGGTATTAGTGTGTTGTTGTTCGGATTTCCATGCATTAGCCTTCGTCGATTCAGTTGGAACCCAGTTGGTGGTTGAGGTTAAGTTTTGGTTGTTTGAGAGTGAAAAAAGAAAGTTAGTGTAAAAAGGGATACATGTGGCAATATCCTTAGAAGCATCGTCCTTTCTTGGAGGGTATCTAGGGAGCCATGCTCGAAGCATGCATGCCAGTACCTCATCCCTTCGAATTTTTGTGCTTTTTCTATCCATTTGACTTTCACAGAAAAAATTACTTTGTAGTGGATATTATAATGATCCTTCAGGTTATTTCCAAAATTTGCATGCATTTTTTATTTTTTGAGCCTTCCCATAGTGTCTACAAGATATTTATGACTTACCGGAACTATTGTTTCAATTATCAAATAGTTTATATGGATTTTAGGGTCATTTCTATATTTTGGAGATTTTGCTATTTAGGATTTGGTCTCAAACCAAACCTCTTAGTAGATGACCTCAGATAAGAATTTCAACAGCGCTATCAGCTTCAAAATATTAATTTTAGGCTAGGGGGATCCTTGGTTATGGTCCCAAGGTTCCAGACTCATTTTCGGCTAATAGGCGGATTGTGTGAAAAATAGAACTATAGGTGTGGGGACACATTTATTCAAAATGATCTCAGATGAAAGTTTTGATGCTTCCATTTAGTCCAAAATGTCGAATTTGGTATGGAAGCATAGTTTATATGCACACACGGGGCTTTGAACAAATCCCGAGCATCCAGTCAAAGGCTGTTTTAGACTTGGCGAAAATCTAGTGCATAGCACCTTATAGGACCGCTTAAGCGCCTATTGGTCTACTTTAGCGGACTTAGCCCATTGGCAGTGGTACACTTTTTTTCCCAATGGCTGCTAAAGTGGTGTCTGCTCTAGCACCATTGGGGCTGCTTTAGGGGCACCCGGGACTTTTTGTCAGACCGCTAAAGCGGTCAAGATGTCGCTTTAGCGGTAGGTGCTTTAGCACCTAGATGTCAGCTTTAGTGGAACCTATAGAAATTTTAATCCTATTTTCCTCACCTAATTTTCCACAATTTCGTGCATCATTTTTGTATCAAATTGAGAGCTCACAGAAAGAAAAAATTGGAAAATTATTGATAGAAGCTAAGCTAAGCTAGCCTAACTCTCCTTGGTAATCTCCCATTAATTTTCCCTTCTATTTTCATCCTAAATCATGGTAAAATTCTTAGAAATTAGGCCTTGAATTCCTAAACTTTAATGGCTGATTTGAGGCTTAATTTGTTCTCCATTTGTGCTAAACTTTTGAGCACACATTCCTTATCTTTTGAGGGACCTTGTGACAAGTTCATTTTTCGATTCTATTTGCGGGACCCATGGGCTGACCCTTAATATAGAAATATGGGTCTCATTTTACTCCTAATGATGTGTAGACTACTATTTAGATAGCGTGATGGCATTTTGGGATAGTGGAGCAAAGACAGATAATTTTGGGGGCTATTCAAGAATTTGAGGTTCAGCATCGATGTAGGCTTCTATCTACTCTTCTTCATGAGATAGTGTATTATATATGTTGCATGTTACATAGGGATGTTAGGATGTAATATTGGTTAGAACACCGTGACTTAGCCTAATTTATGAGTTTTGGTGCTAGAAGGATAATTGAACTCTAAAGTAAAAATACTTATTATTCTTGTAGGATTCTATTACCCTAGGTTGCTAGCATGTTAGGCGTAGTTAATACTAATGAACCTTTAGTATAATGTTTACTACGTTATTTGGTGGATTGTTAATGGTTTCCCTAATTATGATCTGGTTATGTTTGATATATGCATTACTGGGACCAAGGTCATGATTATGATATAGGTTGGATTCTGGGAGGGTTCCTTGTAAAGGTCGTGGCCATAGTTTATAGATGTTCTGATGCTTATGATCGCATAGTTTGGATACTAGTGATAGCATGCATAGATTTGGTACGTTCATGCTCACTAAAATGGTAAATGGTGTCATTTTAACTAAAAATATGGTTTTATTACGATTTTTTCTAAAGGGGATTTATTTCCACTTGTCACTTTAAACAAATCTCTTCATAATGGTAATCGTACGGTCTTAATAAATAACTTGTGAGCCTTCGAAACTAAAAATAATCTTTTAGAGATTTGACCGAGATAAATTTCGATCCATAATTTTACTATTACTATTTACCTTGGTTGTGCGAGACCCCAACCATTTCTATACTTTTATGATGATTTAATTCTGGAGTTTACCTTAGGTAATGGATATACAGACATACTTTTTTATCCACGGTTCTATCCATACACATACACACACACACATATATATGGTACTAGACGTAGTACATTGATGATGATGATAGTTATTGGATATCCTTGATCAAGACTAGGTCTGTGTATATGGGTAATCCCAAACGCCCTAGGAGCCCCTTCGTTCGTGAGACATCATGCCAGAGAAGAGAGGTCATTATAGGTCCATTCTTTTCATGTTGTCGAGCTGGAGGAGGTGTATACACTAGGCTATATTGTGGTACTTGGTTTGGTCATGGTAGTATGAATTATAATTTGTATTCATCCTTGCATACACATTTCCTATCACCAGTATACACCTATATCTATAAGCCTTATAGGGGTTGTATAGGTATAGGTGATGAGTATTTCTTGTGGTGTGTTTTGTGTTAATTGGACCTTCCAAGTTATGGGGCTCGATTTAGGTCTTGTTGGTCTGGGCTAGCCTGTTACTTTATATTGTTATTGTTATTATGATTAGCTCATGCTAGATTATTTTTAGACTGGTATTAATATTAGAGATATGATTCTGATTCCTGTATCTTATGGTTATTTTATTATGCATGATTATCCCTTGGTCAAGCATTATGGTTTTAGGCCCTGATTATGTTAGCACTAGTTCCTACTATGGTTAGCAGGCTTAAGATCTAGTAGGACTGCTCTAGGTTGTTCCCTTGAGATAACCTTGTTTATATATATATATATATATACACACACATATATATGTATGTACGGATGGGACTATCTTAGGTATTTTAGCCTTTTTACTATATTTATTCCGCTTTCTTCCTTCATTTATTTTAGTAGTCCGTTACTAGTAGTTCCGGACTACGTAGTTATGGTATTATTGTACATCTCTCCCTTCCTACGTTTTTATTGTTGTATATCCATTCCTTGATCTTGTGTACTACTATACACCCTTCTTCTACTGCTTATTTGTATATTGGCCAACAATGTATGGTACAGTGCTTGAATCCCGGAGTATGGCTAGAAAGGACAGTTTATCCTTATAGTCTCCTTAGCTTACTATGTTAGTTTCTTTAATATTTGTGTTTAGTCGATATTCCTGTTGGCATATTATTTATATTAGCATTACCTTTGGAGCTTAGATGGTAGTTGCCTACTGAGTACCATGTGTTTGGTACTCATACTATCCTTCTACATCCTACAGATCATAGTAGGATTCTCGTCGTTGTTAGGTGTGTCTTGTGGAGCAGCTATGGTTTGGAGAAATAGGTTGTTCTCCTAGCATTCAAAGCATTGTTATTCTCCCTTCTATGTACTACACTTGTCTCTATATTGCATTCAGATATAGGTTGTATCAGTATATTCATTTAGTTCTTCATTTTGTAGTCTTATAACATTAGAAGCTTGTGCATTGATTCAACCAGGTTTTGGACTATCTTATGCATTTTATCCCTTTTACTATATTCATTCCGCATTCTTCCTTCATTTCTCTTGGTAGTCTGTTACTAGTAGTTCCAGACTATGAGTTGGCTTACCTACTAGTAGATTATAGCAGATGTCATCCTGACCTGAGAAATCGGATCATAACAATCAACTAACTAGTTGATAATCAACATTGTGTGGAGTATACAATATCTTTTCTAAATGTCTATAATAATAAAATTAAATATTTATGTATGGGAAAAGCAACAAGTAGCATATATCATATCCAAATATTCATAAACTGTCATCACCATATTCATACAACTATACTCGGATCTACTCCAAAAAGGTACAAAAGTTAGTATGAGTATCAAAACCATAGGTACTCAGTAGGAATCATCGGCCGACTAAGATAAACATGATATAAATACAATAAGATACAAGCTGGCATAAGCTAAGTCAAGATAAGAAGGAAAACCTAGAAGTAACTTCCAACACCGTTGTACATATATAAATAAATAGAACTAGGATGAAAACATAACAATCATACAATTATAACTACTAAGTTGGCCCCATAATCCAATAAGTGCGGAAAAGTAAATAACCTAACACAAGCCCACATAAGCTTGGAGAGTACAATCAACAAAAGTAAATTACCACATAACCATAATTTATCGATTAGCATGTCATAACCAAGAATCCACCTGCCCCATACCACATCATAAGCAACCCTTAATGCCAGACTCAAACTGAAACTCATATTATCAGTACCATCAATAATTTCCATACTTGAATCAGAGGTCATTTTATCAATAACCTCAACAATTGCCGAACTTGAACCGGAACTCATATTTATAAGTCATATCAATGAATCATATTAGTGAGCCATTTCAATAAGCTAAACATAATAGATTGTACCAATAAATCAGAGCTACAAACCATCCCTTTACTCATATCTATACGTCGGATCAAGAATTATAGCCACAAGTCTCCACCATAATGCATCAATAAGCCATATCTGGAATCCATATCAATACTAATATTCATAAGCCATGTCATCAAGCATATTATATTAATAACTATACCTATATTCCA
Organism: Capsicum annuum; assembly: GCF_002878395.1. Classification (NCBI taxonomy): domain Eukaryota; kingdom Viridiplantae; phylum Streptophyta; class Magnoliopsida; order Solanales; family Solanaceae; genus Capsicum; species Capsicum annuum. Next base: position 139,052,867 of record NC_061119.1, on the reverse strand, counting down.
CCCATCTTATCTATAGACAGTTAATCGTATCTATAAGCCACATCATATCTATGAGCCATGTCATATCCACAAGCCATTGGTCATATCGATAGCCATATTATATTATAAGCCATATAACATCTATGAGCCATATCATATATATATAGACACACACACACACCATATCATATCTATAAGCTTCTTTATATTTATATATAAGCCACACTATATATATAAGTCATAATATATCCATAAGCCATATTATATTTATATATAAGCCACACTATATATATAAGCCATAATATATCCATAAGTCATATCATATCTATACAAGCTACACTATACATATTTTCCATAACATATCCATAAGCCATTCACCATCCATCATGCCGATATATATATTATTAAGAATATCAATAGGCTAAGCCATTAATCATATTCGAAAGTCATATCAATAATCACACTTGTAAATTATATCTGTAACAACGCAAGCAAGCAATGTCATTAGAGATACTCAAAATTAGCATCAATCCTCCAATATCCAACTAACATAGGAAATAATTATATTCAACCTCCTAGAGTACCATTAATAAGAGCATATCATACATGAAGGAGTCTATGGGGTTATCACAAGTCTTGGCCTAAGGTGTGGGGAAGGGGCCTACTTTTAGTATTCAAGATTCATTTAAGCAACTTCTGCCCTGAACTAGGATAAGGTATCTAAGTTTATTCATAGAGGTCAAGTAAGCCATAATTAGTCCTAAAATAGGAATCCTTCTTACATATGAGAAACTAAGGCAATTCTACCCAAAACGATAACTACTAAAGCAATTTTTCCAACTTAAGCAACTAAGGACAATTTTTCTCTAACATGAATGACCAGCGTAATTTCACCTACCTTGATTAACTAAGGCATCTCCATTCTAAATATATACCATGAATCCCAACTTACCAAAACCACGACTAACTAAGCTAACTACTCCTAGTCTAAGGTTACAAGGTAACCTAATAATCGAATTAAATGAAATATCCTCATTCATGATTACAACACCTAAATCACATCCCATAACTAGGATAATATTGTAAATATACTATGAGATAGCTCAATCTATGAAGAAGGTAAGACTACCATACCTGGGCACCGAAGAAAGCCTGAAGAAATCACCGATTTTCCTTCTGAGAAGCTTCTGCAAGATCCCACGCTATCAAAATCACAATATACTCATCAAAATTAGAACAATGATTCCCATATTACACTATTCTTCTTCAGGTCCAAAATTACATAAAAATCCTAAGTGGGGCCTATTTATGGAAGTCGTATTTTCAAAACCAACTCAACGTTCCTTTATGCTCAATGAGTATTTACCCTTAAAATAAAAGAATTCTGAGCTATATTGGTTCTAAAATCAACTCACTAAGATTTCAGGATTTTTAGATGAGAATAGAAAATCAACCTAAAAAATAATGAAATCTTACCACAAATTTGAAGGAGAATTGTGTAAATAATACTCACCCAAGCTCCAAAATTACTCACAAATGTTATCCCCAATCTCCTCCGACTTTTTAGGATTTAAATGTATTGGAGATGGATGATAAATTGTGAAAAATGGACTAAAGGGGGTATTTATAGCCTTCCTAGGTACACGGGCATCACATGCACAAGTTGTTGGTTGCATATGCGATGTCTGGACAAAGGTTTGAAAGTTGCTTACGCAATTCAACATCACATTTTAAATACTTGCCATGCTTTCAGGGGTTTCACTTAAGTGACTAAAAATATTTCTTACACAACATTTTTTGGTGCATGGCAGATTGCTTAAGCGATCAAGAGCATCGCGGACGCGATGCACAACCACCATTAAGACTTGGAATCCGACAACTCCTCAAATTTATTTGGAATCCCGTATATGCAAATAAACTATGCTATCCTATCAAATTCAACATTCCAGAATCAATGGAGCAGTCAAAATTTTTGTCCAAGGTTGTTTCAATAAAATATGAGTCCCACATCCATTTGTTATTTTCCTTAACTTTCAACCAATAGCTCAAAATGAGCCTGAGTACCTCGAGACCTGAACCAAGGGTCTCCCTAGGATAAAATTGACATTCCAAAGTTGTTGGAATCGTCAAAATTGGCGTACGAGGCCGTTTGACTAAAGTTTTCACCCGATAGCCAATTTAAACCAATGAGGACTTCAAAAAAAGAATTGGCACTAAAAACAAAAAGACTACCTGATAACCAAACTGTCAGTCCCAACAAGTCACAAATGACTTAGGGCATCTATAGAAAAGCTCTAAATGGAGAACATAACTAGAAAAATAGAAAATGACCTGAAGGGTCATTACAATACCCACTACTAAAAGAACTTTCATCCGCAAAAGTAAAGGATTAGGATGTACCTGAAGCCTCGAACAAGTGAGGTTACTGTATCTGTATCTCTCTCTATCTCCAAAGTAGCTTCCTCTAATAGATGGTGCCTCCACTGAGCCTTAACTACAGGAATCTCTCTAGCGCGCAACCGCCTGACATCACTAGCTAAAATAACAGGCTCCTCCACGAAAGTCAATCGCTCATCCAACTGGACTGAGTCCCATCTTGAGATGGATCAGGAATGTATTGCCAAAACATGGACACATGGAAAATCGGGTGAGCATCAAAAAAATCTAGGGGTAAGTCTATCTTATAAGCCACCATACCAACTGTGAAAACAATCTTGAAGGGTCCCATATATCTAGGGATGAGATTTTCTTTCCTCTCGAACCTCATCACACCCTTCATGGGCGATAAGGGGAGAAATATCTTATCACCAATTCCAAAATGTAAGGCATGAGGTTGACACGACCTGAAGCAGGGCCTGGCTGTCATGGGTATCCCAAGTCCCACATAGACCAGAGATCGCCCCCTTCACCTAACTTAGTCATCTCAACAACCTTAAGTGTTGGATGAATTTCAAACATATAAAAAGATCGTAAAAACTAAAGCCAACATTTATTCATGAAATATCTAAACTAATCATCGATAACCAGACAATCGTCTGTTACCTAACCATCCTACCAAAACAACAAACCCAAGTCCTCTCATGAAGCAGATATCCAAATGAAGTCTAAATAAAATCTAAGACATGGAATATAAAGACCATGAAATGAAGCATTCCTAAGTATGGAAGCTCACCACTTCAATGTCAACTCACGAGCCACTCGAACACATGATCACTGTGCAAGAAAAGTAGAGGAAGTATCGATTCCTGCATTGCATGGGGATACAATATCTGGAGATCGTTAGTGGTTGGAGCGCTGGCATATAACTCAGGGATAGAGGAATAAAATAATGCCATTATTCAAAAGCAAGTCAAAAACCCATATACAATCACCTACATACCTATATATACATATCGTGCCGGGGATAGGGAACAAATTTTAGCATGAACTTTGAAAACCTTAACCTGGGTTGTGTAGCATAACCATCATTAAATAAGGCATCCATGGGCTATATGGGCCCATCACTCCCCTAGCTAGAAGGGCCTCAGTGCGTGTAGCCGCATGAACCAGAGAATATCCATATCCGTATATGCCTTTATGGAGGACTCGAATCTCCTGGCATAATCAAGGTGACTTAAGCAACAATGTATACAATATAGGGGACTTTCACCTTCCATTCACATATCCATTAGGGGGATGAGAACCTTTCAAACATATAGACACCCGCACCGGCTAGCGCTTTTTCCAATGTTAGTCTTTCAGACTCCACTTTCATGAACTAACTACATATCCCTCTTTAAAGACCATTTAAAACATTCATTACACATACACAACCATTAATCCAATTACTTACCAAAGGAATCCAATTGGAATCATCTTACCAGCCCCACTTGCAAGCGTACAACATTCCATAACTATTATCAAACTATTTTGGGACTCAAACCCATTATCTAAACCAAGACATCAATTCAATATTTAGGGACTCAAACCCATAGAGCCAATTAAACTACAAAGGTTATGATTCAAATCAATTTATGGCCAACAAAGGCTTCATAAAACAATTTGTCAATCATCAACGTTCATAGGCCAATGTCTAAGCTCAGAACACAATTCTTATGTGACAAGATTCTTCTCATTGACATTTTCACAAACAGGTTCAGGGCATACCATTATTACACCATTATTCAAGCCAAAAACCATCAAGTCTAGGGTTAAACTGACCCATTCATTAAACCCTAATCCCTATGCACCCATATATGAAAAACCTTTTTTAAAATATGTATAATCATAATTTAAAACATGGGAAAATAATACTCACCATTATGCATTCAAACCCTCAACCATGGTTTTCAAAATCACTCTTAATGAATCATGAACAGTGTTTAAAACACATGAAGTTTATGAACTAACAATGAAGGAAGAGTCACATGCCTGACTTACACAAATTCACGGAGAGATTTTGACCCTTATGCCTCCAGATAACCACCTTGAACAAACTCTAGCCCAATATTTCTCGAGAATTTTTAGAGAGAGTTTAGAGAGTGTGTGATCTTCTTAACTGTAGATTGAATACCTAATAAGTGTTATAATACGTAGGTTATTAAGGGCTTAGGGTGGGAACTGTCCAAAATACTCTCAGCTTAAAAGCTATAGGAAACTCACAGGTGGGTACGATTGAACCCTCCAAGTCATCACCACAATGTATGAGTGGTACAATCAAATCATCACCAGAGAAGAAATTGGACACCACATTCTGTCCAACATACAACTACGTTACCCAACTTGTATCATCATATGACTAGTATCATCAAGTCGTACCCAAGGCAGATCATCAAGGGCTAGACATCGGACAATTTACGGTTAAACTCTATACTTCTCACCACTTGACCATACGACTCGTATGGAGTCTTATTGTACCTTAGATAGAATTTAGCCAACAACACGCTGACCAACATACGACAAGGGCCCCTAGACCCTTCACCACACCATAAGACTTATGGTGTAAGTGAATGATGGACAGAAGGTCCAAGACTTGAGAATTTTTGCAAGGGATAAACTTCGGGCATTTTAGTCTCTCCCACTTAGGATTATTCATCCTTGAATGATGGAACAAGGCAGTACAAGTATGATTGAACCCCAAATGTCTCTACTCTTACCTTTAAGACAGAAAACAAAACACTAAGGAATTCACAATCTACCATCAACAAAGATAGAAAATAAGGATGTTGAGAGCAACACATACCTTATCCATGAATATCCAAAATAAGGAATAAAAATGGATACTTGGACTTCATGTCCTCCTCGCTTTCCAATTAGCTTGCTCAAACTTTTGGTTCCGCCATAGAACCTTCACCAAAGCCACGTATTTCTTTCACAACCAACGAACTTGCCGATCCAAGATCCTCACTGAGACCTACTCATAGGACAAGGAATATAAAATATTGATGTTATCCAAGGGAACAAGCAATGAAGGACCACCCACGCATTTCTGCAACATGGACACATAAAATACCGAATGAATGGAACTTATGATAGAAGGTAATTCCAATTCATATACAACACTACCAACCTTTCTCAACATCAAGTATGAGCCAACATACCGGGGAATACCTTCACGAGAAAAACCTTCAAGAACACTTAATATCCAACCTCAAACTCTAAGTCCCTTCGCCTTATGTCTACATAGGACTTTTGGCAAATTTGGGAGATCTTAAGCCTATCCCAAGTCACCTTAACCTTCTCCATATCTTGGTGAACCAAATACAGGCCAAACGTTTCTTCTTCACCAACCTCGAACCACCCAATAGGAGATGTACACCTCCTTTCATACAATGCCTCAAACAAGTCCATACCAATGCTAGAATGGTAACTATTGTTATAGGCAAATTCAATAAGAGGCAACTAGTCATACCAACTACCACCAAAGTAGTTTACACAATCCTGCAATATATCTTCTAAAGTCTAAATAGTCCTTTCAACTTGCCCATCCAACTGCAGGTGAAAAGTTGTACTAAGACTTATTTTGATCCCTAAACTATGCTCAAACGAGAGCCAAAAATGCAATGAGAACTGAGTACCATGATCTCAAATAATCGAGATAGGTGCAGCATAAAACTTTAGAACTTCTTGAAGGAACTACTTTGTATAATCCTCAACAGAAAAAGTAATCCTCACTGGCAAGAAGTGAGCATACTTAGTCATCCTATCCACGATGACCCAAATGGAGTCACACTGATTCTATGACCGCGAAAGGCCAGTAACGAAATTCATATTAATTATCTCCCACTTCTACACCGGTAAGTTAATCTCTTAAAGTAGCCTATCGGGCCTCATATGCTCCATATTTACTTGCCGACACACCATACACTTAGTCACAAAGTCAGATACATCCTGTTTCATATTATTTCACTAATACATCTCCTTAAGGTCATAATACATCTTTGTCAAACTGGATGAATTGTAACCATGATTCAGGGGCCTTAGCCAATATCCTAGCTCGCAATACATCAATGTTGGGAACACACTACCTCTATTGGTACCTCAAGATACCATCACCACCGATCTTGAAAGCTATCACCTTCTACTTACCCACATTATCCTTGATCTTTATCAAGAGAGAATCTAATACTTGTTTCTTTTTTATTTCCTTCTCTTTTATTTCCAAACAAAGAGATGATTACGCTACCTATTTTACAAACACACCACCACCATCATAGTCCAAGAGAAGAACTCTAAGGTTAGCCAAACGGTGAATATCCTTTACCAATTCCCGTTTATCCTCATCCATATAGGTTAGATTCTTTATGGATAACCTGCTAAGAGCATCAACAACTACATTAGCTTTATCTGGATGGTAGTGAAGACTTATATCATAGTTCTTCAGTAACTCAAGCTACCTTCTCTGCCTGAGATTAAGCTTTTTCTGAGTGAAAACATACTGTAGGCTCTTATGATCAGAAAAGATATCAACATAGACCCTATACAGATAATGACACTAGAATAACACAACCAATAGCTCCAAGTCATGAGTCAGATGGTTCTTCTTATGAATCTCAACTGTCTAGTGGCATAAGCAACCACCTTTCCATAATGTATCAACACACAACCCAAACCAACTCGGTATGCATCACAATAGACCATGAAACCCTCGGTGCTATCAGGAAGAGTCAGGACTGAAGCTGAAGTTAGCTTATCCTTTAGCTTCTCAAACTACCCTCACAAGCATCAAACCACAAGAACTTTACCTTTTTTTAGTTAACTTGATCAATGAAGCAGCAGTAGAAAAAAAATCTCCACAAACCTCCCATAATAACTGGCTAAACCCAAGAAACTCTGAATATTGGTTGAAGTCGTGGGTCTAGTCCACTTCTTAACTACAACAGCTTTCTGAGGATCCATCATGATCCCTTCACTAGACGCAACATGACCAAAAAAATGTAAGACCATTCAACTAGAATTCATATTTAGAGAAATTAGCATACAACTATTAATCTTTCAAAGTCTGCAACACAATATGGAGGTGACCAACATAATCCTCCTCACTATTAGAGCACACCAAAATATCATCAATGAGCACATTCACAAACAGATCAAGAAACTGATGGAAGACCCCATTCATTAAATCCATAAATTTCGTTGGGGCATTAGTCAAACCAAAAAACATTATCAAGAACTCAAAATGCCCATATTGGCTATGGAAAGTTGTCTTAGGGATATCCACATCCCTAATCATTAACTGATGATATCCTTACCAAAGATCGATCTTAGAAAAGAACTTAGAACCCTAAAGTTGCTCGAATAAATCATCTATCCTCGGAAGAGGGTACTTATTCTTTACGGTCACCTTATTCAACTTTCGATAATCAATAACATCCCAAGGGAACCATCCTTCTTATGCATGAATAACACTGGCAGACCCTATAGAGACACACTAGAACAGATGAAACCCTTGTCTAAAAGATCTCTTAATTGCTCCTTAAGCTTCTTTAACTTAGTCAAAACCATTTTATACAGGGAATAGAGATAGGCTGAGTGTACAGAACAAGATCTATCCCAAAATCAATTTCCTTATCGGGATGAATACTAGGAAGATCGTCAGGGAAAACCTCAGGAAATTATTCACCACCATAATAGAATACAAAGAAGGACCCTCCGAGTTAGAATCGTTAACCTGAACCAGATGACAGAGACATCCCTTAGAGATCAATCTTTGAGCTCTAAGATATGATATAAACCTCCTCTTAGGAGATAGGGAACCACCCTCCCACTTAATGACCATCTTATTAGGGAATTTAAAGATGACCTTAAAGGTCCGAAGGTCTAAAGAAGCATAGCACAAGTACAACCAGTCCATTCCCAAAATAATATCAAAGTCAACCATCTCTAATTCAAACAAATCCACCAAAGTAGGCCGACCACCAACATATATCACACAACCCCTATAGACTCTTCTAGCAACCACAGCATAAATGTGGTCACATAAGAAAGAGTAGACCCCAAATCAACCAAACAGAACACATCACGGGAAAAGAGTTTCAACATACTAGTAATCATATTAGGAGATGCCTTAAAGTCCTAATAATAAGTAAGAGCATATAAGTGATTCCAGCCAGTGTCGGTACCAGAAGCTGAAGCAGCACCCTTTGGTGCAGAAGCTGATAAAGAGGAAACAGGAACCTTATTAGCCCCAAAAACAACCCTAGAAGGGCAATCACGCTGCATATGGCCAATCTGCTAATAGCTAAAACATCATTTACTCCCTTTCTCACACTGACCATGGTGCGACTGACTATGAAATTTGTAAGAAGGATAAGATGGAGAGGACTAAGCCCCACCAGTCTTAGATTGGGCACCCTGTGCCCTGTACCCTCCACCATGCTGCGATAAATAATCACCTGATGTCTTTGAGTAAGGAGTAATAGTTGTAGAGAAGGAACTATAACTCCCCTACTTCTTCTTAGGCCACTTCCTCCATATCTACTACTCTGCTGCTGGCCTCCACCCTAATAAAAAAATCTAATCTTCTTATTTTGCCTCTCACCAATCTTAGCATGTTTCTTCTTTTCTTCCTCAACCTGTTGCATATAAACCACAAGCCAAGAAATATCCATATCCTAGTTCAACAAGAGCCTTATTCTCCAGAATCAACTCACGGGACAACCCAAAAGCAAAATTATGCATTCTCTCTCTTATGCTAGACACCAACTCAGGAGCATACTGGACAATTGATGGAATTTCAAATCATACTCCTTGACTGTTATCCTACCTTATCTTAGATTCACAAATTCCTCTATTTTTACCTCCCTCAACTCCTGAGGAAAGAAGCGGTCCAAAAAGGGACTAGAAAAGTCATCCCACAATGCAAAATCTACATCATTTCCCCTAGATTGTTCCACTCTTTGTACTACTAGTATGCCACATCCTTTAATTGGTAGGCAACAAACTCCACACCTTTAATATTTGAAGCATGTATAATCCAAAAGATCTTTTCCATCTCATTAATAAAAGCTTGAGGATCCTTCTCAACCTTAACATTCGTAAAAGTTAGAGGACTCAGCCTTATGAATTTGCCAACCTTTGTGGCCACAGAAGATGGAGTAACAGAAGCACCACGCTCAAATTGAGAATATACCAAATGAGCCAACATATTTATGAACTGATGAAACTCGGCATTCATCACATCTGCCTGAATAGCTTGAGGAGGGATAGAGGGAACCGATTGAACTCCAGGAGGGTAATCGAAAATTGGACCCCTAAACTGGGTCTACACCCTATAAGTAGGGTGTGTCCCATCAATAGTGTCCCCAAGTGAAATGAAGGAGAAGGAGTTCCCATGAGCTTCATATCATCTGGAAGGCATGATCTAAAAAAAAAAGAGCAAACGTGAAATTAGAGAAATCCAAGACCTTAGACTCTATAGCTCAAAGTAAGACAACAAGAAAGGAAAACATTTTTAAATGTTTTTTAGCCTCTCTCTTGTAAATGTGGCACACTACACACCCATAAAAGAGACTTTACCAAACATGGCTTTGTGGAAACCTATTTGACCATGAACCTAGGTTCTAATACTAACTTTGTCATGAACCAAACCGAGGCCTGGCCGTGATGGGTATCCTAAGTCCCAC